>NC_064555.1:8667140-8787140 GCF_023856365.1 Brienomyrus brachyistius | reverse complement strand
CTTGCTGCCATCTCGTGGCCAAAAATAGGTACTGCAGTTTGAAAACAAATGATTTCTTGCCGAAATTGCAATACCTACTTTTGGCCACGAGATGGCAGCAAGAAAATAGAAAAATTATTTTCCCACGGTCTACTAGCAGCTTTTTGATGTAAATTCTTCATTAAAATAATTTGACTTAGTCCAATGTATTTTTAATACAAACAATTACCATACAAAGCTGCTAGTAGACTGTGGGAAAATAATGTTTCTATTTTCTTGCTGCCATCTCGTGGCCAAAAGTAGGTACTGCAATTTTGGGAAGAAATCATTTAATTATTTTCAAACTGCAGTACTTAAATTTTGCCACAAGACGGCAGTATAAAAAGCGAAAAAACATTATTTTACTAAACAAAAACAGTTTTTTTTTACGCAATAAAGCAATTTTAATATTGTTTCACTTTCCAAAAAAGTTTTCATCAATAATTACCATGTAAAGCGGCCACAGGACCATGGGAAAACCATAAATTTTATGTTAAAATTGCAATTATGGGGAAAAATGATAATCTGAATATTCTCATAAGGCCAGCAGAAGGTAGTATGTAAAATTAACAACTATTTTCCTTGTACTAATTTGTAATTCTGCTGAGGCCCCATGGGATTAATAATTTGCCCCATCTTACTCTCTATAAAGGCAAGAACAAGCTTGGGGGTCACAGTGAAGACACTGCTACCTTGAGGCCCCCAGGGTTTTCAGGTCTTGTTCAAAAGCCTGTGGACATGTGGCTATTCTGCCAATTCTGAGCACGAACTGTCGACCTTCTGATCACAGCCACAGAGTCTTAGTCTGCTGAGCTACACACTCATTATATGTATTTCACTCTTCTGACCCTTATTCTTAAGTTGTTGTAGTGTTTCCATCATATGTAAGAGGGCCTGCCCATCAGAGTAATGTACATCCTGTGACATATATTGACTATCAAGAGAAACTGAAAAACGGTGTATTAGGCTGTCAATGAGTACTGGACTAGGGCGAAAATCTGTCTGAAAAGCCCCTTTGTTCCCTTTGATAATCATCAGTCCTCCTCTGAATGCCTTCACCACTATATTCCTGAATAGGTACACATTTAAATATGCTAGCAAGATCAAGGTATTGGGATAACAGTTAGGGTCGCTGTTCAGAGAGTTGCAGTGAAAACCATCATACACAGCGGCCCTTTCTGGATAAGATTACCTCCCTCTGATCTAACGGGTCAAAATCAAAGCATGGTGCATTGCAATGTCTGACACCCAGCACATTACAGCATATAAAGTACAGATATCCATCGACTTCCGCATTTGGAACCAGGACCACTTGTTGCATGTCAATTTTGGCGTATCTCAAGTTATATGAGAGGCAAGACATTAAGGACAGTATACACAGTACTGAAATAGTAATGTACATATTAAACCACAGCATTTAATAAACAGATACTGCACTTACATTTCACGAAAAAAATAAAGCACAGATTGCAATAAGAAATCAAAAGATGCATGTGCTAGCAAACAGTGGGAGCTGAGGAAGAAGCAGTGGTGAAATACTTTATTGTACAGTACAGTAAGTTTCTTTTTATAGAATGAAATAGCATACAGGGGGCGGCATGGTGGTGCAGTGGTTAGCACTGTTGCCTCACACCTCTGGGACCCGGGTTCGAGTCTGCGCCTGGGTTACATTGGTGTGGAGTTTGCATGTTCTCCCCACGTCGTCGTGGGGTTTCCTCCGGGTACTCCGGTTTCCCCCCACAGTCCAAAAACATGCTGAGGCTAATTGGAGTTGCTAAATTGCCCGTAGGTGTGCATGTGTGAGTGACTGGTGTGTGAGTGACTGGTGTGTGAGTGACTGGTGTGTGAATGACTGGTGTGTGAGTGTGCCCTGCGAATGGCTGGATCTAACCTGATGGACACTCTGGATCCCGATTTACATGTATATTACGGATCTGTTGACTTAACCAGCAGAGTAGCAACAAGTCTGAAGTCTGTAGTAAGAATTCACAAACTGGGCACTTCTTAAATGTGCATTTTCACAAAAACGATTGCTGAATATTAATTGTGGCAACTCTACGGTACACACATAGAGGACTGTTTATTTTGTCATGGGGTTGGGGAGGTTGCAGATTTTTAAATAATTTTTTGAATAATAAAAAATTCATAATTTAAAATAAGACATGTGGGTGGTTCACATGGCTCGGTGTTCTGACGTTGTCGGTAATGCCTTCACTTCCATTGGCAAATCTGTTACGTCGACAGGAGAACCAGAGAAACGTTCTTATTTTACGATTTAGTATTTTTAATCATGTTCATGTTTTTTTTTCATTCAATTTCATAAACAAGTCAAAAATGTTGGTAACGCTTTACATTAATTGCAGCTTCATGATGATTTTATAATGCATTCGTAGGGCATTCAGTGCACCTTCATAATGCATTCATAGAACATTCATAAGCAACCTGTAAGTATACCTTAACAGCTTTAATATACATTAAGCATTACAATAGTGTAATGTCATTAATGTACATTACAGCTGTTAAGGCATGTTAGGATGTTATGGTATACTTGACAAAATTGTATTTTCCATTTATTTTGACTATTTTAGTTTATATCTAGCTGCTATTTTTAATGTTTAATTCCTCTTATCTATGTGTGATGACACAGGATGAGCAAAGGCTTCTGAGTGAAAGGTTTTGTGGTTCAAAGGAAAAGCTGAACCAACCATATGCCTGCGTGCCTCAGCTGCTCAGCCCCGGCGGTCAGTGGAGGGAGCCCATATGCGATTGATGTGGCGGCTTGGTTTCCCTTTTTGTAGATGAGGTCAGGTTAAAAACCGGGGCTCCTGGTATGGCAGATTTTACTCAGTGTGGCCTATGCCTGTCCAGAAGTAGATGCTTACCCCTTGGTGTACCTCCTGGATTATAAACATTTTGCCAAATTATAAGCAGTTGCATTGAATAATTTATGTACTGCGTGCATTTAGCATATTTTACAATGATGCTTTAAATTTTAGTGTAATTTAATACTTCAAGCTGCTATGAATTCTTTAATTAGCTGAAAGGTTGAGCAAGGTCTCAGGGACTCTGCTCCATAATAAATTTAAACAGAGAAATCAATGAACGCTTTCAGGTTCTGATTAACCTCTAATCCACTGGTGGGAACGTTTTTCGGCCACAATAAATGTTTTAATTGTAAGGTGGCCCTAACATAAACCTCCAAAATCAATTTAGTTGCAAGCTGTGATTTTTAGACTGCAATTTTTAGATCTCCACAAGACTTTAAAATAGATTAAACATATCTTGCTGTAATTATACTCGTCGTATTTGTTGCTGCTAATATACTTGCCCAGTTGCAGGCACATTTTGTTAAGGGACTGACGTGTGAGTCTTTCTATCATAAGCAAGTGTGTGCAGAGACAATTTCAGCACCTTCTCAATTTAAATCTAGAGTTTGGACAAACATATTACAATAATACCATTAACATTCGTGCACCTCTTTCCTGACACCCCCATTTGGATGCCCCCAAACCTGCAGCTACGTATGCAAGACAACAACCATCCAGACAACTTTAAACAATAGATCAATAAAGGCTTTTTAATATACATTTTTTTATGCCAGGGAAACAGACTTTCTTTTGAAATTGTTTATTACTAAAACTGTAAAGACCAGTAGGAACAGTTGTAGTAGCTAGTAAATATTAATTAGCTTTATGGAGAACTGGAGGGATAGTCTCCAGAAATTGCCTCCCAGCTTTCAGAAAAAAGGTTTCAGTCCTGGAAAGGTTTTGTTCTCCAAATTACAAACAACATTGATGCACGTCCAAGGGTGTCCGCTTCTGTACCGTAAAACGTACATTTGACCCTTGAGGGTACAGCACAGTCACAAGTAATTGTACCCTCAAAGGTTACAAACTGGTACTTTTATCCTGACAGCGTGGAGCAGCTCAGTTATCATGTCGTAGGTCTCACCTGAAGCACATGACATTCAGGCCACACCCTCTGATGTGTGTGACATCAGCTACCGGCTTCCCCTTGCCGCACGGCTTCACTGAGGCGTAGCGTGCTTGCTGGAATACGATGTCAGTGGGATCCCACCCCTGCGGCCACTCAGCTGACGGTAGGTGTCGCTGTATGCCGTCAAGACGGAGAGGAACTCCAGCAGTCCACTTAACAATCCAATTCAACACTGGGAACTTCTGCAACCTCTTGGTCTCTGCTATGGACACTTATGAAGGCACGTTGGGGGCCCTTGAGAGTGCTGTATACTAAGAAAACCAGTCAATTTCTTTGTATATATACATATATAATGCCATATGAACTATATGTTCTTCTGGTGCCATTGGAACTTCCACTATGAATCAATAGGTCTTAAAAGTAAGAAAAAACTAATATTGCATAAAAGTTTTTTACTAATTGTTATCGGTATATAAGCACTGATGTGTCTCAATTGCACCTTTTGTTCACAGTATTAACAGCCAGCAATAGAAGAAAAGTGTCTTTTTTGTGATCAAATTTTTATTGAAAGACAATGGAAGAAGAACATGAACAAGCAGTAACACAGAACATTTAACATTTGACCCTGAGCATTTGTAAGTCTCATTAACACCTCAGTATACCAGTGGTATTGAAAGCGCTGGCTTGGTGCACTAGAGAAAGGCTAAAAAAAATCATTAAACCAAAAGCTCTAAATACTCAAAAAAGACCAACCAGCTTCCCCCTGTGTCACATCTGCTGAACAACCGCAAATCAGCCAGGAAGCGTTCTGTAGCTGCAATTACTATCGACAGCAGTGCATTTTGTTTCATGCATTATATCTCGATTTCCTGCCCGCTGTTAACGCTTGGCATGTTACATTTTTCGTAACTGTGCAGGCAGCTATGGCAGCTGCTAGGTTTCTCCACAGCCTTTTATTTGGTGTTTTCTACAAACCTTCGCCCAAATTTGGAGTATAAATGAGCTCAGCCGTCATCTCAGGCCAACATGACAGACTCCCCTAACCTCAAAGTCATATTCACAAGTATATCTTCACGGTGGACCTTTCAACATGTCCGTCCTCCGGAATCATGGCAATAAGGGTCAGTGTGCAAACGAACATCATAATAACTCTCAGACTGTGTCCCTCGGTAAAGTTGAGCACCTTTACATATATAAGAAAACTGTGCTGAACATCACTGAATCTGGAAGAATCCCTGGGGGGAAAAAGGCATTCAAGCTGATAATATAACCCCAATTTGCACCTTTTTTCATAGTACATTCTGAAGAATAAGCATTTCATACATCTGTCAGATGTGTAATGAGTTGTGAGGCACATCACGGAAATGCTTGAATGAGAACAACTGTCACCAGGTGGTGCTGGGGGGAGGGGCAGGTGCAGTTCCTCTCAGTGCCAGTAGTTGGCGATATCGTCATAATCACTCCCACCGGGTGTGCTTCCATAGTGTTCTTCAGAATGCAAGCTGGACTCTCCTACAGGTGAAAGCAGTGATATAAATGCAAATGGAAGGAAAAACACCCTTTAAAAAATATGCATAACTCATAGTGATGGGATAGAAGCTTTGAAACCCAGAGTGGGAGGAATTAATGTAAAGAATCACCAGCTATGCTGCCAGTCACTGCACAGGTTATGCTGACAGCTACTGCTCACTGGATTCCCTAACAGGTTAAAACAGGCTGTGTTTGACAGCACATGGCAGCCCTAACCACTGCCAGTTTAAAAGTCCTCATTTTTCACATCACTAGTTGCCGTCCAGTTGTCATGAGTCCAGCTGTATGGCCCTTGGACCATAAGATACAAGAAATGATGAGTGTCTAGGAACAGTAAATGTGTGAACTTTCTGCAGGTAGGGGGGTTTTCCTCCAGAACAAATCATGAACTCAAAAGCAAAGTGTTACTTCCGTCCCAGATCTGCAGTGCAAACTGTCTGTGATCGTGCAGCGTTTGTTCAATGCAGGTGAAATCTACTTCAAATGCAACGTCTACCCTGAGTGGGGATAAGCCTATAAGAGAGAAGGCTTTAGGCTCTTCCTCTCACTTATAACTTTCTGTTTAAATAAAACTTTTTATTTCAAGTTCAAACTTTTTGCTAATTTTAAGCTGCAGTACGAAGTTGCACTGGACAATGTCACATTAGTATGGTGATTCCCGTGAGAGCACATGTATCCAGCTGGAAGAGAAAGGTGTAGGAGAGCTGTTACCTTTGAGCCCCAGGCTGCTGTAGCCATTTTGGCTAACTGCACTTTGCTCCGGGACGGTATCCACCAGCAGTGGACAGCTGATGTTGTCTGTAGTAGAAATGAGGGACGCTAACAAGCAGCACTACCAACCACAAATCGTGTGTCGATTCAGTAGATAAAGAAACTTGTTAGCAAACAACTAAAGTATTGGTTGCCATGAACAACTGCCCTGTCGATATATTTGAAAGTGATATGGAACTCTTGGTTTCGTGGTAATTTTAGCTGAGCAGTTTTCTGTTCCTACCTGTGTTCACATAGCATTCCCCGGAAGAAGTGCTGGATGAATCAAATGAGTCCTCTGCAAGAGAGAGGCACATGTCCCGTTACATTCCAGTCACCTTCTTTTTCTCTGGCTAGCTGAAATAGCTGCGATATCGAAGAAGTTCCTCACCACTTGGGGTGACAGTCTGGTCAACAGCTTGGGGGTAGCTTTCTTCTGTCATTACAGGTGCTTTGGGTTTGGGAGATTTCGAAAGAAAATACCATATTAAGCGTTTAGAAACATACTGAGTGAATAGCTATCAGATCTCAGCTGCCGATGAGATTCTTTATATCTGACAATAGAGCTCTCCTGTCTTTTTTACTGTTTTTCCCATCCTCTTCAAAAGAGGCAGTCTCACCTATTTCTGGAAGAGAGTGCAGGGCAGAAGTCTTCATGGTGGGATTGCTGCTGTTTTCTTTATTGCGAAGGGAGTCTGAAAGGCAGAAATTGAAGATGTGTTCGCTGTGACATAGTTCACATTTTTGCTCCCTCCCAAGTCTGTACCGGCCCACAGACGGTCCAAGTTTTTGCTCCCTCCCAGCTCCCTGCCAAACAGTCCACATATTTGCTCCCTCCCAAGTCTGTACCGGCCCATAGACGGTCCAAGTTTTTGCTCCCTCCCAGCTCCCTGCCAAACAGTCCACATATTTGCTCCCTCCCAAGTCTGTACCGGCCCACAGACGGTCCAAGTTTTTGCTCCCTCCCAGCTCCCTGCCAAACAGTCCACATATTTGCTCCCTCCCGGCCCACAGACAGTCCGTGTTTCTGGACAGTCTGCGGGTCCCCGAGGACCCGGATTTGGAAACACTGCTGTAACGCCACATATAGCACTATTAAACTATGAGATGTGGGAAGTAGATCAGATCCTACTCTGGAAGGTGGACAAGGTGGAAAGAACCGCCTGGCCGCTGGGGTCCTGGTACTCATAGTCTGGCTCCAGGGAGGAATCTATGCTGGTTTGGTGGAGCACAGTCCTGCAGACAAGTGGAGCTGAAAATGACAGCGATAAATGCATTTAAATGGAGCAGCGTGTTCAGCTGTTCATATGTTTTATTTCACAGGGCTCAGAGAGCCTTTGAGGTTGTAAACTGTGTTACGCAGGATGGGGGTTCAGGCCACAGACCGTCATATGCAGAGGGGTCACTGGCTATCCTGGGGAGGTCCAGGGTCTCCCTGTACTCATTGGGCTGAGCGTTGACTTGTGCCTGGGGCTTGAAAATCCCCTGCTGAACCGCATAAGCTGTGGAGATGAAGGAAGGAGGAATTCTCAAGGTAAAGTCATGGCCATAGGTGGATATTTAGGGAATGAAGCAGAAGCACCAGTAGATAACATCTTGGTTTTTCACGCAGCACTTACTGTATCTCCCCCGACACCAGCAGCACACCACCATGTTGACCAGGAGCACCAGCAGCAGAACCAGCGACAGGGCCAAGCAGCCCCACAGTGGCGGAGACAGGGCGAGGAACAGCCCACCTGGCTCCGGTGTCGACGTCGGACCTGAGAGGGGTTGAAGCGAAAAGAGGAGGCCACTCAGAGTGTGTGGGAGGTCAGGCTGATTATCATTAATGATAATTAAAACAAAGAAAACATTTACGTAGAGTCAAAAATAAAAATCTACAATTACACGAAAAAACTGAACTTACTTCAGACACTGAAGTTTAAATAAAAGCAAACATCAAATGCTTTCCGTTACCAGTTTTAACGAAATGCTGTTTCGTTAATGACAGCATTAGCACGTCATGTGCCCTGTGTATTCATATACATGTAGGATTCTACTAAGATAGTCTACAGCTTTCAGTCTATCCAAAAAAATAAAAGATCAAAACTTAAACTGAAACTAAAGTATATAAAAACTAAATAGAAATCTACAGTATATTGCCAAAAGTATTGGGAGAACCCTGACCCAACCCAATAGAACACCTTTGGGATGAATTAGAGCGGAGACTGCGAGCCAGGCCTTCTCATCCAAAGTCAGTACCTGACCTCACAAATGCTCTCCTGGAAGAATGGTCAAAAATTCCCATAAACACCCTCCTAAACCTTGTGGACAGCCTTCCCAGGAGAGCTGAAGCTGTTATAGCTGCAAAGGGTGGGCCAACTCCATATTAAAGCCTATGTATGAAGAATGGGATGTCATTAAAGTTCATGTGTGTGTAAAGGCAGGTGTCTCAATACTTTTGGCAATATAGTATATATTTACAGTATAATAAAAACGAAAAAACACACTGCAAACTAAATAAAACCAAAATGAAAATGAAAAACAAAACAAACATAAAAACATCAAAAAATTAAAACTAAACAAAAATGCTGAAATCCACACTATAGCAGCATCGGAGCGTACCTGCGCTCCAGGACAGAGGAGTGAAGATCGTCGTTGGTGTTGCATTAGAGAAAAGGCCGAGGGACTCTGCAAGGCGGAGCAAATCTCATCAGGTTACAATTTCTTATTGAATTACAATTAATTAATGACTAGTTTATTAGATTCTGCTGCATCAAATCAGACAGTTGCAAAGCCTCTTATGCCGTCACTGCTTGATTCATTATGGTACAGTAGTATTAACGTGATGCAGTATATTCACCAAAGCAGTTGGGAAGTAACTTACTATCGTCAAAGTGACACTAAGGCCCAGCTGGAGGTTAAGGATATGAACAGCTCATGTACACACAGAAGGGAAAAGGGAACATTAAGAAGCAGACTGAGAAAGAAATGGGGTTAAGACTCGCACCGTTACAGATAAGCATGGCCGCTTTGGATGTTTGGCAGAGATGGGGGCTGTTGATGATCTCTCTGCACTGCCACAGATGCTTGTAGTGGCTTTTGCAGACCAAAAACCAGCGCATGTCCTTGCTGGATGGGAGGAGGCGGTCGAATGCCGTGAATTGAACGGGCGATCCGCAGCCCAGCATTGAGCACACCATGCTGGCCTCCTGCTTCGCCCAGCTGTTGTCGCATACCGTGCCCCAGCTGCCGTTGCGGTGCATCTCCACCCTGCCAGAGCAGCGGTCCAGGCCACCCGTGAGTCGCACATCTCTCATCTCTGCAGTTTACAGAGGGATGGAGCCATGAAACGAATTCCAGCGTGAACTTTTTCAAACATGATCATTATTTACTGCTAAGCTGCACGCATTTGCATCTGTACTCCCAGCAGTGTAGATGGGACACGGTGTGACAGGACCTTCTCCCAGCAAGGGCTCGAGGCAGAGACACCAGAGACACGATGCCAGTATCTCACAGGACAAACATACTGAGAGACCCCAACTCAGCTACACCAGCTGTGGTATGAAACTGGGGCACCAGAAGGAAACCCACACAAGCAGCTCAGATGTAATATCTAAGATGAAAAGAACTTTCATTTTCTTCAAAATATTTTCTGTTACATGGATGTAACAAAAGTGCTACCCATAATGCATCAGTGCAAATTACCCATAATGCATCAGCGCAAGAACATACCTGAGCACACCACCCCGGCGTCCTCCTTGTGGCCACAGTCCTGGCTGCGGTGTGAGGCCAGGCACTTCCACAGATTTTTCTCGGTACCGGTGCAGTTGATGTCATCGAGGTGGATGGGCCCACTTCCCGGCTTGAAGAGGCCATCCTGGCCTGTCACTTTCAGTGCGTAGCCACAGCCCAGCTGTGCACACGCAACGTGCCCAGCCTGCAGGTCCCAGCCGTCGTCACACACCGTGCCCCACTGCCCAGCGCTCTGCAGCTCCACCCTCCCGGTACAGCGGTCCTTGCCATCCACCAGCCGGACCAGCTGGTGCTCTGAGTGGTCAGAGTTCATCATGTGACACGTCTCTCCGGCTTGGAACCAGATGCGTTATATATTTCTTTTGCATAAAATTACATCTCACCACAGATGATTTCTGTGGCTCTGGTGCTGTTTCTCCACTCGTCCAGGGTGCAGTTCCACTGGCCGTCCACTGCGTAGGTGCAGTTTGTCAGCAGGCTGCTGCCACGGGGGACTGCGCTTTCGCTCACGTTGATCATTCGTCCGCAGCCCAGATCTGAGCAGATTTGCTCTGCTGCCGTCTCCCTGGACGCCAGGGGAAGTGCGACGACAAGCCGCCGCTCACCGTGATAGGTTCCCAGAGTTCCAGAACATTCCCTGGACAGCCAGTAAAGTGTGGCTGTGGAGAGGATGGAACACAGAAGATGTGGAGAAGAAAATAAGGCATCGATCACAATTCCCTTTTATTCATTGACATTGCATCTCGGGTACCAATCGAAGGGTTGATAAACAAAATGGAATGAATACATGGCTAAACAGCCCCTTGGGGTAGTGAGGAAAAGTCAGGGCAGCAGGGCAGTGAAGCCGGCACATTGGCGGACAGCTTTATGTGATGGTGGGGGCAAGTTTTCACTCCCTAAGCTCATGCAGGCGTGCGGTTTAAGCAGCGAGGGTGGTGGAGGCTTTGTCTCTCTGCTTTGACGCACTGCACAAGTTGGAGAAGAACAGCAGCAGCATTTGGGGTGTAGCCACATCCTGTATGACGCTTTCTCAGCAGAAATGTCTCTGTTACTGTTACTGACAAAGGAGGCCTGAGACAAAAGCCAGTATTCAGGATACAGCGCTTCTGCATTCCCAGGGCTGGGGACGCGTGTCGTGAGGAAGAAGAGGAATATAAATTTGCAGTAATACAGCTTCCGATTTATTGCTATGATCCTGAAATTCAACTGATAGCAGAGACCGTCCAGTGTTCTTTCAACATACCTCACACCTTGGTGGTACAAATGAGCAGCTAATAGATGAAATAAACAAATGTAATAGACTGGAATAAAACCAATGATTTTCATTACAGACAACAATATATTTCCTTCTACGGCGTAACTGACTGTTCACTCGTTCTTCCGTTATGTCAGATGCTCAGCCTTGATGAGGTCTGTAAGAGCACCTCATGAATGCCGCTCACACTTACTACCTTTCGCGGAGTTTGCTGGTCACTCGGGTCAGGAGCGTGGAAAAGTATTAACTCACTGTGATTGATATGGAGCTCTTGCTTCTGCTGGGGCAGGGAATCATTCTGCCAGGCGGAGGTGGACCCGTTTCGAGAAGCTGAAAAGAAAGAAATGAAACGCATTTAGCATTTAATACTCTCTGCTTTTTGAGAGCTCTTTTTCCACTGAGTCAACCCCTGGTATCGGGATGTCAGTTTTCAGCATCAGCTACTGTTGAATACCAGCATCACAGAACTTTTTATTTGAAAAAAAAAAAAAAAAAAGAAATTATCCGGTTAATAAATATTACTGCTTTAGTCAGAAAGGCAGAAATGTATGTGATAATAATCTATGGTAAATGTTTCACAGAGGGACCATAGAGAGCATTCTCTGTGGCTGCATCACAGCCTGGTATGGTAATTGCGGACCGCAAGATCCTACAGAGGATTGTGAGGACAGCCCAGAAGATGATTGGGGTCTCTCTCCCCTCTATTACGGACATCTACACCACACGCAGCATCCGCAAAGCCACCAGCATTGTGGATGACCCCACACACCCCTCACACACACTCTTCTCCCTCCTCTCGTCTGGCAAAAGGTTCCGTAGCATACGGGCCTCCACTGCCAGAACGGGGACCAGCTTCTTCCCTCAGGCCACCAGACTCCTCAACCGGAACTGAACACAATCCCCCCCCACACACACATCTGTACATCTGTATATACTATTTATTGTTATTTATTGCCTTTCAACTCTTTACTCTTATCTACCACAGCATTTTTGCACATAATAACCCTCACTGCTACCATACAATAACTCAAATACTGTATCCAGATTGTTACCACTGTTAATTTGCACTGTATGTTGTCTCGTCTTATCAATCTGTACTGTTATGCTGTCCTTTCTGCACTTATGATGCTGCTCTGTCTTTGTCCTGCTCTGTTGCACCATGGTCCTGGAGGAACGGTATCTCATTTCACTATATACTGTGTGTATGGTTGAAATGACAATAAAAACCTACTTGATTTGACAAGACTAAACTAGGATTCATTTTAAATGAAGTTTCCTGTAAAAGAAGGATTTTGAAGCTGGTAGGACACTGAAGCTTTTGCTTTATGGAGATGCCTGACTGTGCATTTAATTGTTTAATAAGATGATTCGCTAACAGGAATTCGGCAAGATAGCCACACATCCATTCATTTCTATGGGCAAAACCCTAATCCCAGCCCTAACCTTAACCATAAGTAACCAAATAAAAAAATAGTCCCCACAAGGTCAAAATAACAGGTTTTTATCACATTGTGGGGACACTCACAGACACAGATACATACAGACTAGAAGCAGGAAGGAAGGAAGAAGCCCTTCATATATCCATCCATCCATTTTCCAAACCGCTTATCCTACTGGGTCGCGGGGGGTCCGGAGCCTATCCCGGAAGCAATGGGTACAAGGCAGGGAACAACCCAGGATGGGAGGCCAGCCCATCGCAGGGCACATTCACACACCATTCACTCACACAAGCACTCCTACAGGTGTTTTTTTGAAACAAAAAATTGTGCTGTGGTCTCTTAATTTTTTCCGTGAAAGCGTGTGTGTGTATCTGTATAAAATGAATGTGTTTATGTGTATAAATGGTGACTAAAAGTTATAATGACATTTGTCATGAGAAAGATATTAGGGCATAAGTCATGGAAAGCAGAAGGGTGTTCATCTTTTCCTGCGATGGAGTTACTGACCAGCAGCATGTCTGAGAGCCCTGAAATGTATATGCCTGTCTTTCAGATGTGACATATTTCAGAATTCTTCATCTTTTTATTTGTTTATTTGAAATATCTGTCTAAGTGAGTCTTACTGGAACAGTATGAGTCATGGAGGAACCCCCTGTGTAAGGACCTACCCACACAGTGAATTCTCCACCTCAGCTTGTCTATAAGACTGTTGAAGATTGCTTAAGCAAAATTTATAATGCATACAGCAGTGTTTCCCAACCTTTTTTGAATTGTGTACCCCCTGAGAGATTTTCTCATACCACAAGTACCCCCTTTGTCAAATGTGTTGATGATTCAATAGTTTATGTCTTTTTTTGCTCTTTTCATTGATAAAAGCTGGGTTTGTTATTCATTAAGCAACACATCCCAGATAGATTTTCTTTCTATACCAGGGCACAGCTAATGGAATGGCTGATAATATTTACCCATCATCAGGGAAATTAAATATAAAAATTTTTTCCACGTACCCCCTGTAATGTGCTCGCGTACCACTAGGGGTACGCGTACCCCCGGTTGGGAATCACTGGCATACAGTATTGTGTAAAAGTGTATTATGTATGTCTTAGGCAAAGAAAAATGTCTTTAAAGTTAGTGTAAAGCTAGGGTATCTGTTATATTATTTTAGCTTGGCCATTTCAAAACCTCTCCAAAATTCAGCAGATATTTACAGTAACCAAACAACTTGTTCACTAGATCACTAACATAACATTTTTGATTCATTTAACAAATACATGGAATGCTTTGTTAACCCATCCAGAGAGGTTACAGAACCGCAGTGGTTCTTCTAGACATCTAAAAAGATGTCGGAACAGAAGAAATTCTTGTTCCTTTTATGGTTTTGCTCTTCATTTTCATGTATTATGTTAAGTTGAAGAGCACATTTCCTAATGTCATTCAGTCCCCGAGATACACTTTCAAAAAAATTTCCAGTGACTTGGTGAATTCCTTGAAATGTAATAAATGTTCTTCATTGGATTACACAAGAACAGAGTAAGTTTTGGTTCCCATTCTGTGACATATGATGAGGAAGCCTGACTTCCTCATTGGTGATCGCATCTGAAACACAGCAGAAAATGGACCGAGTTCTGGAAATTTGCTCTTCCATTGTGTGTTTTTTTTTTCTTTTCCAAATATACTCTCTCTTCCCAGATAAATAGCTGTAAACATTTTGTTTTGATTTTTGCTCTGTACTGTATGTCAGTAGTCCCACACTGACTTACTTTATCTATGGGGTGGGATAAGGTGAGAATTGTAACAGACAGCTTCATATCAGACCAACAGCCCTCCTGCTGTAGAAAGAGCTGTAAGCGAAACACTCGACGCCGGCCGTTTGGGCGCGATTCACCTTATCGACGATGGAAGCAAAAACCTTCTAAAAATGGCATCTCAGACGCTTCCCTTCCTCACGTGGATCTTCTAGAACCCCAGCTAAAGACATGTCGACACGCTTTACACACGCTAGTGTTTGACTGCAACCGTAATCACTGCTGGACAAATGGTGACGGAAAGCTCCTTTGGAGGCTGGAAGTGCTGATTTTCTGAAGTAGACAGGGCTGCAATGTGAACATAACAAGTGGTCCAGTACGCAGAAGTTCGCCGCTAATGGTGCCCTTGTTATATCCATGCTCAGTATCAATCAGATTAATGTATAAACTGAAATAAAATGTTAATTTCTAATATAACATTATATTATATTATATGAAATGGCAGAACCATGTTTTTATCTCACCAGGTATATATAATAATTAGCTAATTATCCTGTGTAACTTGATTTTTATGCTAATATTCTTTTCTTTATACAAATGCATCATATAATTTTAAATAATGTGCTTCAACAAAAAACAGCAGGTACTTTGCAGTTAATAAATAAATTCATGTATTGTACCACAATCGATGCGGAATATATAATTATTTTAAATGATTTGCCATTATTAACCCTTTTCAAAGAGTACAGATTAACTGTAGCGCAGAACGTAAACTGAGACACTGTAAAAATCGTGAATGTCAACCTCATACGTCTCCTCTGGGTGTGAGAGGCTTAAAGATCAGGGATGGAGGGAGTCCGTCTATGTGACCGAGGACACGAACGCAGCGACGGTTTGGGGGGGGCCTGGCCCTACCCACAGGGAGAAGGCAGTCAGTCACAAACTTTACCTTGACAGAGAGCCAGCGTCTGGAAAAGCGAGAGAAGCGTGAGCAGATCCATGGTGGTGCTGAAAGGCAGAAGCCGCAGCTGGTGAAGGAGGTGCTGTCTCTGTGCTCCTCATCGGAAGAACTGCAGCCTCCTAACGGCCCTTGTGATCCTCTGGCTGCTCGCCAGAAGGGGTGGTTTCCCCTCCTGTTCAGTGGTTCACCCACCACACTTTATATTTTTTTTCTTCATCACGTGACGACGTGAGTCTCGTATTTTTTTCTCACCTGCTGTTTGCTCCCTGTCATCGGCGCCCTGCTTTTAAGAGGCTTTTAACGTGCTGGGTCACACCTGTAAACACACTAGAGCAACTGCCTTGTCTGAACGTGAGACCTTGTACTCCAGAACTCTTAAGCAACAGAGTTGCACGCTGACTCCTGATTTTTAACATCCTAAGTGTTATAAAACTGTGCCATGACTAATATGCTGGGATCTGTAGGCTATGCTGTGCCCTCGCTCTACGTGGGTGAGAATCTGGTGTCGAGCGTGCAGAGGACAGCACACATCCCTCAGAGGTTCAGCCACACCTGCCACCTAGGGGCTCAGGTTGAAATTGCACCTTACTCCAGGGCAGGCCTAAGCGGAGAGCTGTAGCCAGAACTGTGAGCCCCGGCTGAACGCATTGTGATTAATGGTTGTAGGGATTAAAATTAAGACGGGTTTTTATATCAAGGGGGAACATCCAGCAAGAACATAATGCGCAGACAAACATAGATATAACTCCAAAGAGACAAAATGCAAAGAAAGTACATGTAGTTGCAAAGAGATTTATAAAGTAACCATTACACAAATAACATGTCCTGTAAAAGAATTTTGTGAGACTAAAAATAAAAAAAAAATTTAAATAAATGTTTAAACACTGGATGTTAACTGTAAAGCGATCAGGCGCCTCCTGATAGGTCACGGCTGGGGAGTGACAAGTCGGCAGGCTCTGCGGGGTCTGACGGTAGGAATCAGGAATGATCTTCAGTAGCGTTTTCAAGCGCACTATGGTGGAATGAGCTGTTAGGTAAATTTGCTCCGGAATAGCGCTCCCTGGAGCAGATGGACAGAGTTGTTCATCATATTGTTCGATTTTGCCAACATGCTCTTCTCTGTTACCGCCTCCAGTGGGACCAGGGTCGGTATCGTGATGGAGCTGGCCTTCCCGATGAGCTTTTTCTGGCGTACGGCATCACCGGAACCCGCAGGTCGCAGCGTAGAAAAGCACGCTGGCCACTCCAGACTGATAAGTCATACACAGTAGCTTGCTACACACGTTAAAAGACCTGAAGCTCCTCAGGGAGGAGGATCTGCTCTGGCCTTGTGCAGTGCTACTGTGCCGCCCGTCTAGCTCAGCCTGCAGTTCAGGCGGAGCCCTATGCACATGTAGCCCTGCACCACTTCCTCGCCCTGGATGGTGCCTGCCGTCTGTTACTCAGGAGACTGTGGGGGCATCAAGATGCATTGTCCTCAGCTCGTTCCCCAGTCAGACAGGTGAGATGGTGTTTATTAAAGGCAGTGGAGAAGTCGGAGAACGTGATCCGGACTGTGGTTTTGTCTAGTGGCCTCTTTGAGGCGAGTGGATCAGAGAAAAATCCACGCTGACGCATGCCTGATGGAGCAGCCTGACGGAGCAGCCTGGTGGAGGAGCCCCTGTTGGAGGAGCCTGGTGGAGCAGCCTGATGGAGGAGTCTGGTGGAGCAGACTGGTGGAGGAGCCTGATGGAGGAGCTTGGTGGAGGAGCCTGATGGAGCAGCCTGGTGGAGCAGCCAGATGGAGGAGCCTGATGGAGCAGCATGATGGAGCAACCTGGTAGAGTAGCCTGGTGGAGCAGCCTGATGGAGCAGCCACCATCCAAGCCGTGTCCTACATCACACTGAATTACTGCTTTGTGCAACAGTTAGTCCACAGGGCAACTAATAATAATTGAATATGGTTGAGTTTGCTTGGCGTGGCAGCTTGTGGGATCCAGTTTGAGCGGCACTGGTTTATTCTATCGATCATGAAATGTCATCCCCTCCTGAGAGACTTTCAGATTAAATTAAACAGAACCACCCAAATTTTGGTGGCTGTCTAGGCCACTGTATCGTGTATAACACTCTCCAGGAAGCAAGCTAGATACACCTGCGTTTGTCTATTTCTCACGCCCTGCAGTTCCCACTTTTCACCAGTAGATGGCAATTACTAATTCACTAGACACAGCACACACTGAAGCAGAGTGGGACACCCTCCACTGTGGCTGGCTGGGATCGCTGCTTTGTAGCCATCACCTTGACCTGCACCGGATTCCTCTATAGTCAGTTCCTCAGGCATGCGAATGGGCGCAGGACGTGTCATATTAGCCTCTTCAATTTCCGCCCACCCAACACGTTGCCCTCCCCCAGCTCAAGGCTAGTATCGGAGCGACCGGGGCACAGCTGTCAAAACTCTGATGCCTCCCGCGAGACGGGGTGGGGGAGACTGCAGAAACCCCACCCTCATCTTCCTCCCTCACACCACATGCTCAAATTAACAGTCTACAAAAACAACCCCCTTTCAAAGATCACAGTTTTCGCCTAAAAACAAGTGGTCTTAATCAAGCTGTCTGCAGAATGCACTGAAAGAAGATAAAAATCTGCGTCAAATGTCAGTGGAAATATTCGCGGCGATTACTTACAGGCCCCGTCACACGACGGTTACACTGGCCTTAAGAAGCACATCAGCGATCTCACAATCCGTGTTCTCACTCGCCTTTACAGTGCAGCCATTTAATTGCAGTGGAGATGTCAGAGACTTGATGCAATATGCTCTTTTGGAAAATCTGCAGAGCAACTCTGTGTACAAACAAATGCGGCACAATGCAGACCATCAGCTTCGCAGTAAACATTGTAGAGTAAGCATTGTCAAATCAGGCCTCTGTTTCCCATAACTGCGGTTATATATTTCTTGATCTTTTTAAAACATAAAATGTAAATTAAACTGTGGCCTTTCAATCACAGGAGCAGTGTCCTCATACAGTGTTTCCTAATCATTTTACTGCCACTGCACACTTGTCATAAGGTAATTATCCCAGGGCACACCGTTGATTAATACATTTACATTTACATTTACAGGATTTGGCAGACGCCCTTAGCCAGAGCGACTTACATAAGTGCTTTGAGAATACATACTACTATTACTCTAATACTCTAATACTCTTACCCATAATATGCATCACATTGCTCTGAACCTGTTGGCTCGATTTGTCCATGATTTTGTCTTTTTACTGCAGGGTGGTAATGTACATGAATGGGTGTCAGTTGTAGGGCGGTCTTATTCTTGGCTGTATTTGATCACATGACAAGTGCATTTAAAGCTTATTGGACAATTAAATGAATAAAAAGTCTCTTTATACAGGATGCTTTTTCTTTGTCTAAGCTACTTAAAGTTCATGCACAATTTTACTATGCTGTGCTGCATGGTATGTAGGGTGTCTTTTGCCTCCAGCACCCCCAGCCCTGTACTTGATCAGCAGTTGGGTGGAGTTCGTAAAAGACGTCAGGGTTATTCTTTCTGTTTCCACTAGGGGGCACCCTTCCAGTTCTTATCTCATCATACAAGACATGGTGAATAGGTCCTGCTGGTGTCTGTGCTGAAATTAGGATAGAAAAACATCAGAGTGCTTCCAGGTAGGAAAGAAAGATTCCTGAACCTAAGCTTTGTGTAATTTTTATTCCACCTTTAATTTATTTTCAGTCTTTTCTTCCTTCCATCCATTTCCCATGGCTGCTAATATGATGCACTTGTACAGTCGTGGCCAAAAGTTTTGAGAATAACACAAATATTATTTTTCACAAAGTTTGCTGCCTCAGTTTTTATTATGACAATTTGCATAAACTGCAGAATATTATGAAGGGTAATCAGATGAATTGTATCTAATTGCAAAGTCCCTCTTTGCCATGAAAACGGATGGACAAACAAAACCCTGACAAACACTAAAGCAGCAAACTTTAGGAAACCCAATGCTTCTCGAAATTTTGGCCCCCACTGTAGCTATGCTGAAGTCCGGACTGGGCAGCATGAGACACGGGCCAGGTGGCACCTTGGAGGAGATCCCAGTCCGTCATTTAAATATATCTGTTTTACAACAGTTAAGTGGGTAGTAATGTGACTCACAGCTCCTGGGCTGGGGGTTCAGTTCAATGCCCGACACTTTGAGCAGTTTGCAGATTCTCTTCATCTTGCTTAGGTTTGGCTGAACTGCATGCTGCAGCGAGGTGACATGACACTTAATTAATGTCTCTGAATTGCCTGATACGTGTTTGGGTGCCATGTGATGAACTAGCCACATCACCCATGCTGTGCCCCAAACTGGAGCTGCCAGCAACAAAGCTGTTAGAAGACGGATGTTTTACAGTTTTAATTTAGCTTTCGATTTGTAAATAATCATAGCCGTACTTAGCATCAGAGCAGACGTTTTGTGGATCCAGTTCACTTTGTAAATGTTTGGTTTAAGGTGGAAATCGAGCTTCGTTTTGCTCGGAAACAACCTTTTCTAAGCACCACTGAGAGGGTTAAAGTGGGACCAAGCTGTGCAGGCTGGGCCTATTAATGAAGCACTGAAACACTGCTGCTTTCGCACATGGAAGAGATTGCTGTACAGGTGCTTTGGGAGCTGAGGTGGTGCCCATAATCAGAGAGTCGAGTAAATGACTGTGAAACAGATCCCCGCGATCAGTAATGCAGTAATCAGTAACACAAACGTTCTACTGATTCTGTTTACCCTACAGTGTTTAATCTGAAAAATCACTTTCCAGGATCTATTTATTACCAGTGTCACACTGGAGCTAAATGATTAACTTATTCCAGCAGATGAGAAACGTCAATTCGGTTACACTGCAGACTGCTGGTTTTATACACAGCTACTTGAGATGTTGCCTGTTTCAACAGATGGAATAATTCAGCTCGGGTGTCTCCCGCAAATGCTTGACAGAAGGGGTCCTCCTGGAACACAAACAGGTAACCAAACTGTAACCGAGGCCTCGTAGGCCTGCAACTGTACCCTAAGCTGTAGGTAATTGTACCTTTTAAGGTACAGAAATGGACTCCGAGGAACATTTTTGTATCAGTGGAGGTACATTAATGTTGTTTGTCCCTTGGGTACTGTACCCATAAAAGGTTCAGGAAATGTATGGAGCAGCCCTAGTGACGAGAAACAAGCCTTTTTCAGGAGCTTGTAGTCAGCTTTTTCGGGCACTAATTGTGGAAATACAGGATTCTAAACTCTTCTCTGCTTCTCATCCCTCAGTAATACAATGGTGCAGGTTCTGTATAACCTGCGTTATCAGTGTGATGTGCTACAGTCTGCGGCAAACACTTCAGTTCAGCCTGTTAGCTCTAAGCCGCACCATCGCCTTGGCAACACGAACACCCGCAAACAGCCGCCTCACCTAGCAGAAAATGCCGATCAGGGCCGGTTCTTACTATGGTGGGTGTGGCCTTCTCTGCGACCTGCTCCCCCAGCTGGCCAGAAGATTGCTTCCAGATGCAGTGAGAGCAGCTGAGCGAAGGTTTCGGACGCGACAGCGCACCGAGCTCCTCCTGACATTAGCCTCCTCTTTAAGCTCCGGCTGAGATTTACAGCTTTGCTGACAAGCTATAAAATGGCGACGTCGTGTGACAGCCATGTTGTTGCCGCGACTCGCTAATCCCATTCAGTCTCGTGTCCCCTCGGGATGCTCTCCCTAGCAGCCTGCGGCCTCCCAGCTTGCTTCTCCCTGCTGCCGTTCCCTCGCCCGGCCTCTCTCCTTCCAGCTTCCCGCCAATCCGTCTCCCTGACATGCAGTTGGCTCTGCTCCTGCCGGTGCCTGTCAAGGCCGCACTATGTGGCCGGGAGACATGCTTCCCGCTCGGCGGAGACGCTGAGGGTGCCAGAAATCAGCCCGCACCTCTAATGTCAGCCCCATAAATTTACTGAACAGCCTGGCGTGTTGGATCCGTCCTCATCACAAACCAGCTGTGGAGGGGTGATGCTGTCTTCGGTCATGTGACCTTCGCAAAGGCTGTTCTGCATAATTGCAATTTCTGTGTTACATATCTGGCCACAACTGAGACTTCCAGCACTGTTCGGTTTCGATGAAGTGCTCCTTTTAAATGGTTTCATGGAAAAATCTGCAATAAAGGCACTGAAATGAATTACATTAAATGTGTATCCAGTGAGGCCTGTATCCTGTCACACACAGGTCAAAACCACCTTGCGCGAGGTTTAAGCCCGTCACATGGTACATGTAGTCACAGCTCCCTCTACTGACCACTTCTGGGCATTACATTTGAGTGCATGGCCTCATTCCTAAAAATAACTGCCACAGGTTGATTTAAGAATGGCCCATCAGGAAACAAGACTCCAAAAGACTTGTGGAGTAGAATGCATCATGCAGGGAGATGCTGTTTGCTTCAGGCCACAGAGGGCGGCGTTTGCTTTCTTCTTTGAACAGGTTTTGCTTTTATGTACATTATAAACCCCTTTCTTGGGCCTAATGATGTCATGCAAGGAGATTTCCAGCTGTGGATCATCTGCAAAGAAACATGTGATGCTCCAAACAGATAATTTAGTTGGATTCCCCATATTCTGCTCCCTTGGAGCTGGGCTACCTGCAGACCCAGTCTACTTTGGGTTCATAAAGAAGAACCTTTGGGAAAAAGAAATGCATTTATTTTTTTAAACAGAAGGCCAGCCAATAGGGGACAAGCAGCCTCCTCAGGTGCCTCTCAGCATTCCTGCAACAAGAACAATTCACGGCCAACAAAACCAATTCAAATCAGCGGCAGCTAAAAGCTGTAAAATTTTGACAGGGGCTTAAATAGCAGGGTAATGTTAAGAGGAGCTCAGTGTGTTTCCACACCGAAATTCCTGTCAAACTCTGACGCCAAGCGCTAGAGAAAACCACAATAAGCCGTCTTGCGCTGACGCGTCAAGAGTCAGTAACATTAACATCCTTTCTGTGTTCCAACAATGGCAGGGGCGGTGGGGGGTGGGGTGGTGTTGGTTAAATGGGATATAATTACGGGTGGTACTGGACTAGGCGGTTTTGCGGGGCCCCCACTTCAGAAGAAGCAGAGCCGTGAGCCGTTAGCCACTTCTATTCGCAGTGCCGCGATCGAGACTGCGCAGGAAGCCGTCGGAGCGCCAAGGCTCGAAACACTTGGCAGAGATTTTGGGTCCAAACATTTCGAGGCACTAATGGAGCAGCTAAGCCACAATATAAACAGTTTTTGCACATGAAAGTCGAGACCTCTCTATTTAACAGACTAACAGGGGACGTGATTGGCATCCAGAGTATTAGCGTCTCATTTTAATGTCGTTTCTAAGCTCATAGCCTCGCGCTAGCCTCACACGTCGAGGAAAAGGGAGCATCTCACTCTCCAGCTGTTAAAACACGCCCCCGTTACTTAGCGAAATTCCAGTTTGCGCGAGCGTGTTTTATATTCATTTTTCTACGAGCATGTAATTTACAATCAGCAGGAGAGCGCCGCGGGCTTCGGGTCTCATTCCAGAGAGACGCTGAACTCTGGTCAAACTGGCCAAAAAGCCTGTGGCTTGCAGGCCCTTGATTGTCAAAACACTGACGTCTGTATCGTGCTCGCATGGCTCGCGCGGCCGGCGGATCGGCGGCTGCCAAGCTGCGATCTCTCTTCCTTTGCTATTGTTAAAAAGCAGGATGTAGATAAAGCGAGTACGATAATGCAAGCCAGAGGCTCTCACTGTATGACATCAGATTGCGATTAGATGTCAAATCATGGTCGCTCCCCACCAGGAGGTTTATGTTTAGCTTTTGTTTTTTAGAATAATTGAAATATTGTGGCGTCTATTTTATTGCTGCATTTTAAAAAAATTGCTATTTAGATCAGTAATCAAGGTCTCCACACTATGCATCTCCAGCACTTATGCTCAGCTAGATACTACCATTTAAATACAGTGTTG
Organism: Brienomyrus brachyistius; assembly: GCF_023856365.1. Lineage (NCBI taxonomy): Eukaryota > Metazoa > Chordata > Actinopteri > Osteoglossiformes > Mormyridae > Brienomyrus > Brienomyrus brachyistius. Next base: position 8,763,825 of record NC_064555.1, on the reverse strand, counting down.
AAGCCAGTCTATGGGAATCAAATTGTGTCCTGTTTGTTATTGGACCTTTATAAAATGTGGGACCCAGTGATTTTTCTGCCTTACATACAAAGGGCGTGACTGTGACTCTTTGTCACATTGCAGAGGGCTTTTCATCTGCAGGGCTAAACAGAGTTGGGTGTGGGGTGAGTGCAACATATGTGGGAACACAAAGTCCAGGAGTGGGGGGCTAGATAAAAGAAAAGAAACAAATGAGAGGCTGATGTTTCAGGGACAAACAAAGTCTAACATTCACACGGAAATTCCAGGATTGGCAGGGTTCTGGGATACATTTGTTTAAGGTGAGGTGGACCTAATCTGGCCATCTATGCATGGTCAGCTGACTCTTGTTCCTGAGATATCTGCTCCCCCACAGCATTGGCATTGATCAATAATCAGAGCAGGGTTTTCATTCCAACACGCACGAACCTCCTCCCATTAATAATCGAATGCACTGGCATCCAGTACGTTCTCATGAAGACAGCGTGCTTAATGTCAGTCACCTATAGTGAAGAAACATGATATATTTTCGCATAGTCATTATATAGTCATAGTCAGTTCGCATTAACATTAAAGCAGAGTTCCCTTCCACAACATGGGTGCCGTGGTCAGGATTGGCTTTGCGTATTTTATTAGAGGTGAACTTCATTCTTACTCACATGCATGATCGTAGTCAAAGTAAGTGTTGGTGTGCAATGCGCTACGGTTCTCTGTTTCCCATCATGTAATAAGTGAGCATGTGGCTGGGGTGTTAGTGCAACCACTGTCAACTTGAAGTCACACATGATTTAATAAGGTCTCATATCATACTTTAGTGAATGTGTTTCATATTTTTATATTGTCTCAAATCTTCTGCCATTTAGAAATAATGAAAACACCTGTGCACTTCCTCTAAATGTGATTCTTTTGCTTAACCTAAGCAGACGAATTAGCTGATTTCCTGAAGATCTCATACAAATGTAATTATTCTAGAAGAATAATATGATGGACGCTTCAGCTTCGTTCCCTCCCATCTGTAGTTGTTCAGGAGTCTGGTGCCTGCAGTCAGAAACGTACATACGCCTGGAAATGTGTCCGATCTACCTGCAGCCATCGGCAGCCATCATCTCCTCCTCACGGACTCTGCAGATTCTGTATCTGTCACAGATGTAAACCAAGTGCAATTCAGAGAGGAGATGCCATGCAGAGTTTTTGTTGTGGATGTGTGGAACTTTTTCAGCTCACTGGGGGTATCTGATTGCACATCCGGAATCAAAGACGATGGGACCATCAGCTATTAGCCTCAGCGGTGCTATCGTTTTGTCAGATTCTCTCTCATCCCCACCCGCACCCCCTGACCCTTACCGTGTCGGGATATCTTTCCCAACTGTCAGTGAGCGGCTAATGGACTGCTCCGCCCTCCAGCCCGGGGTACAAGGAGCAGAGGAACCGTTCCCCCACGTGGGACCGGCGTGATGGAGTCGCGATAAGTGGGGGGTGGAATTCCTGTCTGGGTGTCCTGCATGACCTGGGTGGAGGTCCGAGTCAATGGCCGTCACTCAGCACCCTGGCCAGAAAAATGTCCCATCTCAGATTTTCCCTTCCTGCTGTTAGAATGCAGACAAAAAAAATGAAAGAGGGGAAAATGACCCTTTTACCTGTAACAATGTCAGTGGATCCAAAGGGGGCTTTAATAGTCATGCAGTCAGTGGCGAGCCGTCCATCCTCACCCTGCATTCACACGCTCCCCACCCACCCTGATATCCGGGTCTAATTATGTTCAGGACCGGCGCTTTTCTCAGCGCAGCCCTTTATTGGATCTGAACGTGCTTTTTAAGCGTTTTTTTTCCCCCTGAAAAATCTGAACTGAGTGTTTTGGAGAATTTTTGACTGCCGGTCCATCAGGGAAAGTCTTTGCTGTTGCAGTGCAGCTGATGAGCCTTCCCTCAGATGCAGTGCAGCTGATGAGCCTTCCCTCAGATGCAGTGCAGCTGATGAGCCTTCCCTCAGATGCAGTGCAGCTGATGAGCCTTCCCTCAGATGCAGTGCAGATGGTGACTGGGGCGATTTTCATTTACAGAAACTTCACTTTCGTTTATCCTCTTTGACTCATCCACGGTGCGCAAATTATTTTTTCCTTTGCCACTTATGCAAATGTCAGCCTGCCTGCCTGCCTATCTATCTATCTATCTATCTATCTATCTATCTATCTATCTATCTATCTATCTATCTATCTATCTATCTATCTATCTATCTATCTATCTTCATTTGGTATCTCCTGATGAAGTGTCATATATAGCTCTTTTATACACGGTTGACCCTTCTGCATCGCGACTTTCCCTATCGTGGTTTCGATATATCACACAAGTCGGCATTATTAAATAATTTGGAATTTTCTGGGAGTCCTGCGAAAGCTGCGCATGACATGCGAAGGCCAGTGGACAACATAATATCTCGTAAATGCATAAAATATATGTACAGTGCAGGTTTGGAGGACACCAAGCGCGTTGAGGGCAGCCTGTCATGTGATATCCCACAGTGATCACTCAGTGATCTTTGTATCTCATATCTTTCATATCTTTCTGTTTTTCCAGACTGTAGGGGGGCTGTTTCCCTAACCCCTGCAATGTGGCAGGGTGGACCAAATTTTATATATAATTTATTCATACAGGGGATAGACAATATAACAAAAATGATAAAAAAAGAGTGAGGTGGGGCTTTGCTGAAGTCCGTTTTGGAATGCTCTTAGGCAAGTCCTGAACTATGTGTAGTGGATCAGTAGACCATTCTTCAAGAAGGAAAGCTTGCCGTCCTTTTTGGCATCAAGGAGGTGGTAATCTACTTTCTACTCCAAATCCTCCCTTAGAGATGCAATGTTGTTTAGATCTTGTGATTTGGGGGACAGGCAAGGTGTTTTACTTCATCCTGATGTTCATCTTGAATTTGTTAGCGGTGTGTTTGAGGACATTAGCGTCTTGGAATATGGGAACATCAGGAGGGAACAATGTTTTCGCCAGAAGGTGCACATGGTCCTGAATATGGCCTCGTATTGCTTGGCTGATATACAAACATGTCAACCTAATGACTCCCACAAGACGACTACTGATACCAGCGGGCATTGTGGGGTGAAGGAATTCTTTGGCTTTCCCGAAACGCAAACCCTCCCAGATGCTGGAAAATAGTTAGAAGATGGCTCATTACTTTTTTCCATAGTGGGCTGGTCTAGATTTGTGTTCTTTACATCAGTGTATGCCTCTTTGTGCAATGACCCTGGATACAAGCAGTTTACAAATATACTTTGTAATATATAATCTACTGTTCTGTGACATTGCCCATCTTCAACATATGCTGAATTTTCTTTGACACATTCAATAATTTTACAGATTTTGGAATAAATGCATTCGCAGTTTGGACACAGACTCTGGGTCTGTCTGTCTATCTATCTATCTATCTATCTATCTATCTATCTATCTATCTATCTATCTATCTATCTATCTATCTATCTATCCTATATTGTCAAAAGTATTGCGACACCTTTCCAAATAATTGAATTCAGCTGTTCCAATCACTTATATAGCCACAGGTGTATAAAACCAAGCACCTAAGCATGCAAACTGCTTCTATAAACATTTGTGAAACAATGGGTCCCTCTCAGGAGCTCAGTGAATTCCAACGTAGTACCATGATAGGATGCATTAGTGAAATTTCCTTGCTACAAAATATTCCACAGTCAACTATTAGTAGTATTATAACAAAGTGGGAACAACAGCAACTCCGTCACAAAGTGACAGGCCATGTAAAATCACAGAGCAGGGACAACGCATGCTGAGGCACGCAGTGTGCAGAAGTCGCCAACTGTCTGCAAAGTCAATAGCTACACACCTCCAAACTTCATGTGGCCTTCAGATTAGCTCAAGAACAGTGCATAGAGAACTTCATGGAATGGGTCTCCATGGCCGAGCAGCTGCATCCAAGCCTTACATCACCAAGTGTAATGCAAAGCGTCGGATGCAGTGATGTAAAGCGCACTGCCACTGGACTCTACAGCAGTGGAGTGACGAATCACACTTCACTGTCTGGCAATCCGATGGATGAGTCTGGGTTTGACGGTTTGGTGGAGAGCAAAAAGATAGAGAAAAAGTGTTGTTTGCTGAAATGCATGAACAAGTTGTCACTGCACCAATGTTAGCAGTGATGTAGCATGGTTGGGGGGGAGGATAGATTTGGGGGTGGATCCCAGGCACCTGCTGAGTGGGGGTGGGCAGGAGCAGCCCCAGGTGAAGCTGAGTGCTTATTGTGCAGGACAGGAGTTAATTATGGGGCTAAAGAGGATCAGAGGGCATTTTGCTCTGCTGGTCTCCTGTGAGCTCTGCTGCTGAGAAGCATTCTGAGAAACTGGGAAAAAAACCAACACACACACACACACAGAGCAAGAGAGAGAGAAAGAGAGGGAGAGAGAGGAGAGAGACGTACAGACCTGTACTCAAAAGTCGTGTGGACTGTCCATTTATTACTATGGACAAGACCTTAATCCCAACAATGACAACCTTAACTGCTACCCAGCCCTAACCTTAAGCTTAAGTAGGTCTTTTGACATTTCTAGTTTTTTGATTGCAGTCACAGATTTTTATGAAATTGAAAAAAATGTGGACTGAAAAAAATGGTTCCCCGCAATGTCAAAATAACAGGCTTTTATCACATTATGGGGACATTTTGTCCCTACATTGTAATGTGTATCTGACACACACACACACACACACACACTGACTCTCATCTTTGGCTTGAGCAGGAGTAAACCGCAAACCGCAAACGGAGTAAATAATCGACATGAGAGTTGGCAGGAGGTGCATATGCTGCAGGGCACCGAGTCTGATATTGTAAATGAAACTGAGACACTTAAGTGTGGACAGTTTGGGCTAAATTTCTGAAAAGTCACACTCATCAAATGTAGCACATCTTTTAAAAATATTTTCTCTATTGAAGAATGCCATGCACAGCTGTAACCCTGAAATAATGTTCTACCTTTGAAAATAATGATAGTTCTTCCCATATCCTGAGTCTCTCTCTCACTTTCTGTCTCCCGCAGTCACTTGTTCAGGTTTCTAGCTTCCTTTCTGACCAGCAGACTGTCCTTAGACACCTCTGTGCTTCTAGATTCCCACATGCTTTGCAGCCTAACGAACAGGACCCAAACTTATGATGACATTTATATTGCATCTCCGTGTCACCAGGCCTGTATGGCTCCTCTGGCATTTGCGACCTCGACCAGAGGGTCGAAAAGCTGGCCTTGGTGATGTTTAGCACTCCGAAATCATTCCAAGATGGCCCGAGACCTCTGCAGATCAGCTTGCATGTCAGCACGCATCTTGCGTTTTCCCCATGTTCCTACGCTTTGACCCCGGGCTCGAGTGCGTGTACGAACACCCTGTTCTGGCAGCCTCACTGCCAAATGCCCGGCTGGCCTTCCTCCTCGTGAAGTTTAAGCAAACTCCAGATGATGCCTTACTAAACTATAGCAGTGCTGGTACAGCTGCTACAGGTCCTCGCTTTCTTCTCTACTCGCGGCCCTAATGTCATTAACAGTCTTTTACAGACTCTCTGCCAAGTACAGAACATTTTTACTTGCGCTAGGCTGACTTGCCAGTATATCAAACGCAATTGCATTGTCAGCGTCCTTTTTTTCACCGAAGAAAAACATTTGCCTCATTACAGAGTCATTTAATAGGCTAGAAAGTACATAATCATCAATGGGAATAGTTAAAACGGGAATATTTTTTTTGTACTATAAAAGTGCAGAAAATTTAAGTTAAAGTTAATACGCATATAGACAAGTAAAAGTGCACAATATTTCACAGTTGTAGCTCAGGATTGTACAAGATTAAACAGAAACAATATCCCGGATAAATGTTTTCAGATTTAAACTGGGAGCAAGCAAGTATCGAGTAACTATAAACGTGTAAAAGACTGAACACTCTGCTGATGAGGGTAAAGGATTATTAAATGATCATGATGGAGGTTTGAGAACAACACAAGCTCTCCATGAAGCCACCAGTGGCGGATTAGCCCCCTCGCCTTCCCCGTTACCGACTCTTTTTGCCGTTTCTTCACCGTCCGTCCAGTGGAGGTCGGCACCTTTCCTCCAGGCGGCTGGTAAGATCAGGCCTTCAGCTACAACTGAACATGAAGCGTAGAGACATAAAAACAGGTTCAGAGGATAAACCCGTCATTCGGCACAGTTACCATTTTTAACAGGAATTTTAAACTATGGTTCAGAAATTTAAACAGAAGTTCAAGAGCTTCATAATTTCATTTTTTCAGTTCATTTTGGTCTTTGCTTCAGAATTCGACCCGACGATAAATGTAAGGTTCAGCTTTTTTGAACGCAGTCCTAGTCACAGCAACAGATGACCTGATTAGTTTATTCAGATCTTGGAACGTAGCCTTAGGCGGGGAAATTGATCTTCCGTTTTTTTGTAGTTTTTCCAGCACGCTGAATACGACCATAGTAACACAAACACAGCAACTGACTGCAAAGCAGACATTCTGTCATGGCAAAGACCCAGAAATTGTTTTTTTTCCCCTAGATGTCATATAATTTTCTCTAAAATGGCAAATGAGAGCCATTGATACAACTTTAATCTGACTTCAGATAATGAATTAAAAGTGGAAATTTAAGAAATGTGCCTCTTTTGAGCCATCAGCTATAATTAAAGGCTTGCTCGACTTCAGGCAGCCTAATGTTTTTTGGTGGGTGGCACAGCAGAGACCACAGGGAAATGCATTCCGGGGCGGGGGGGGGTTGCTTAGCTGAAGTGGAATACTACACACAAAACCTCTGCTAATCATTACAGAGATGTGCCTTTTTTGTTTGATGTCAGCCTGTTTTGGAAGGACTGCACCATTTATAGCTTTCAGCAGATTTAACAATGACATGCGGACTGAAATCCTTAAAGAGATATTTAAACAAGAAGTAGACTGTTTTTCATTTTTAATTCAGACACGCGGTGATGGGAACTGGCATTTCTAAATTGCCCATAGTATGTGTCTTTGAGTATGTGTGTCTGTGCCCTGTGTTGGACTAGCATCCTGTATGAAACATGCTGTTGCCTTGGGTTGTGTGCTGCCCTGGATAGGATAAACACCCCCCTCTCCCCCACCACTTATCAGGGGTGGGGAGATGGATGGATGAATGGATTTTACCATTTTAATTTAGCCAGAGTGTTAAATTGTTGGATGGATATCTAAAGCAGTGTTTCCTAACCCAGTCCTCTGGGAGCCCCAGACAGTCCATGTTTTTGCTTCCTCTCAGATCCCAGCGCACCTGTACCAGGTATTCGGTGTTCCTGATTGGCTGGGAGCTGGGAGGGAGCAAAAATGTGGACTGTCCGGAGTTCCCCGCGGACTGGGTTTCCTGGAGCAGGTAAAGCAGGGAAGCACAGAGGTAAGCCTTTAGGGTAGAGACACCACCACTGTCTAGCAAAGCAGCAGCCAAGAGCTTTAACTCCTCCTCCCAATGTCATATATGAAGATCCTTCTGGAAGGAGAGGGTGTTCAATAGGGCATCCACCATTTTCTGTAACTGTTTATCCTGGTTGGGGAAATGAACAGTCTGGAGCCTATGGGTGCAAGGCAGCGAACAACCCAGGATAGGCCGCCAACCCATCACAGGACACACACACACACACACACACACACACACACACACCGTTCACTCACACATGCATCATCTATGGGCAATTTGGTACGTTCAATTATCCTCAGCATGTTTTTGGACCGTAGGGCAAAACTGGAGTACCCAGATGGAACCCCATGATGACACAGCGAGAACATGCAAACTCCACACACATGGAGCCATGACGGAGTCTCAAATGCCGCTCCCAGATGTGTGAGGCAGCGGTGCTAATCGCTGCCGCCCCTCAGATTGTTTCTGCTGTTTCCCCATCTGAACAGCTGAAGGTTGGTACGTTTCTCAGTCGAACTGAGCTGGACTCTCACACAGCACCCTTAATGAAGAACGTGAGCCGCTACGCCTGAACCTGCTGAAGGATGCAATCTAGCTAATTCAGTACTTTGGCAGTTGGTCAGGGTGTCAATTAGTTGAGCAGATGTTGAGTGATGAGCATGAGGAGGGGGTTAGGGAGGGGTGGAATGTTACTTTCTCGCTATAAATATTCATGCATGACTGCAGACAGGTACAGAAGGGTCCCAATCGGAGCGCTGGGCTCTTAGACTCGCACTCTCTCTAGACGTCTGTTGCTCCTAAGAGCTAGATTCTCCCTCACTCTTCTGTTATTTCCATTACTGTGTCCACATTCCATTAAAAGATCATCATATTGAAAACTTCCCAGCTAAATTGATCTTATTTCACCCCCAATATGTTTTGATTATAAGTCTTGGAACACAATACTCTTGCAAGAAATGCATTAATTTCTTTTTTCTTTTTTTTTTTGAGCGAACTCATTTAAAATAAAGAGCAGACAATGAAAAAATAAGATGATTTCATTTTAATAAAGGAGCACGAGGCCATCCGACCTCATGAAATGAGCCTGCAGTCATTATTGCGTAAGGGCTGTACTTTGGAGGACAATTACAATTACAGTCCAAGTTAGGAGGCTTTTACAGTAGTGATTGGACATCATTTTCCATAACATCCAAGGAGGAAGAAGCACCCAAAACAAGGGACACCGAAACCAGACTGGTTCATAACAGGACAGGCACACATACACCAGACATGTGTCTGGTGAACCCCCCCCCCCCCCCCCCTCCCATAAGCCCAGTGGTGTGAGGCCACACTTCGGTGTGCTTGTTAAAATGATCGCTTGACAGAAACATACATGTTCCTCCAGACACCAGAAGGCACAATAACAGACTTAAAGCCTAAAAGGACTCTGGCCTATTCACGTTTCCCTGCATTTTAAGTGCTGAATTTTGATGTAAGAAAAGAAAAATAACCTGGGAAAGATTTAGCAACTAGTACAGTTCAGGAGGGACTGATTTTTAATATGATTTATTACACATTTTTAACATGACGTATCGCATTACTTCCTCGTTATCATAGAACAGGGCAGCTCATAATTGCTTTCCAGATGTTAGATTTATGTATTTTTAAAGACCATATCCCATGCAATAACAAAAATAGGACGTAGATCATTGCTGCAGTAAAATGAACTTGTCATCATTTTCCACACCACCGCTGAATTACTGTGCTGTTACATAAGTGTCAGTTCTGTATTGTAAATGCTGAATCACATCATGCAGGTTGTGTCGCTCTTTGTGCTGTGCAAGATAACCAACCTTCCTTCTTTGCAGTTGCAAAATAAGTGGACTTGACTAAGATGAGCTGGTTAGATGCCCGTATTACAGTTTCCTATCAATTAGCTTCGTAGGATGTCTTTGTAATTGAAAGTTCATCTATCGCAGCTTTTCTATAGTTTACGCCTGTCCCCTGCCCCACATATTTTGATTTTAATCATATTACATCATTTGATCTAATGAGTTAATTTTCAAAATATCATTAAAGCAAAAGTGGGATTAATTTTTCAGCCGTGGTCGAGATGTCGTCATTTTATCCATGGGAATAATCGTAAGTGAAGGCCAAAAACAAAGTGAATCAATATGAAAGACAAAAAAGACAAAGACACACAGATGGTAAAGACCCACGATGGCATTTTTCAATCCCATGTTATTCACCAAGATTCCCATTGAAATCTGCTTTCCAAAGGTGACAAAGTCAAGCAAGACAGGCAGAGGCTTTGCCATCACCAGCAGCGACACCTTTCCTGCTTATCCAGGAAGCACCTGCCAGAATCTGAGAGGGGAAATCTATAAACCAGCAAGCAACCTCCAGTCCACTATGATAACCGCAATGTAGCTGGAGTTCCTCCAAGCTAAGCGGCCCAATATGTTTCCGTGACGACTCAGCTAAGCGGGCGGCCTCATTCGGCAATGGGAGGTCTGCGTCAAGGTGCTTGTAATAAAAGGTACGGCGAAGATAAAAAGGCACTTTAAGACCAAGAAAGTAATCTTACAATGCATCCTCATTTGCTTTATCTTCAGAGTACAAAATATTGGCTATTGTGTCTAAAACAGGCTGTTGCACCTGGATCTGATTTTTCTCTAATCTCTAGCAAGAGGCTCTACAGAGGAGCTACTATGAAACCGATGCCAGCCTTTCCATTTTTTCAGCTGTTACCCAGGATGTTTATCCCTTTGTGGCCTCTTAAGAATGGGCAATTACCCTCCGCAACAGAGGCCGCAACGTCTTAACATTAAAAAAATTCTCATATGAAATTAATTATTACATTTAATTTTTTTCTGCGTTGTGTATTTTGCTAATGTTTGAGAATGTTTCACAATCGAGCAGCTGGGTCTGGCGAGCAGCTGAAGTCGACCCCAGAAGCTTCTCCGGATCTTCAGGGTCGCTTCTTTGCGGTGTTTACGCCGTCCTTCCACATTCCAGTGTGGTGAACATCCATATAAATCTGAACCAAAAAAAGCACTTTGGAAATGTTAAGAATTCCATTTAAAGACTTATCAAAGCAAAAATGAGAGTACATTTAGTTACTGTGGAGATGTTTCTGAGCAAAGCAGATCCACCCATTGATAAGGCTGTTTGGATTCAGTATGATGTTGAAGAGTAATAGAGCAAAGCTCCACCCCGAGAGGAGATCACTCCTGGTGTTGAAGGCCTCCTCCTTTCTCTAAACGCCATGTTACGCCCCGAGAGGAGATCACTCCTGGTGTTGAAGGCCTCCTCCTTTCTCTAAACGCCATGTTACGCCCCGAGAGGAGATCACTCCTGGTGTTGAAGGCCTCCTCCTTTCTCTAAACGCCATGTTATGCCCCGAGAGGAGATCACGCCTGGTGTTGAAGGCCTCCTCCTCTCTCCACACGCTGCTTGTTCTGCGCTCATAGCTGTCAGACTTAGGCTCCTAAGCAGTAAGATTAGGTTTCCGGTAGGTAAGTGCTCCAGGACACGGTATCCGCGATATCGCCGTGGCTACACTCTCCGGTACTGTACAAGGAAAGCCGACACCCAGCCCGTATCCCCTGTGAAAATCTACTCCCGCTACATCTCTCTGCCAGCCCGCCAGTGGCCCTTTGAAGCGGTTTCAGGTTCTCCGCTCGGTGCATAACAACGGCGGCTCAGTTTCACAACACTGAGTTGTTGACCCTGATGAGGTTAATCGCCAAATAAAGAAAGACCCCTTTCAGTTTACCATTGTGCAGCTGCTGATAAGGATCGGACCCCAGCGCAGAGAAAAAAGGTCGCTGTTGGACACTTGAACTTCATCCAGACACAGGAAATGCAGTCAGTTGTGTTTCTAGTACTGAAAGGGGAAAAGTGACCCTTTTTTCGAAACTTGTACTTGGATTGAGGGTTTCCCCACACAATGCACAGAGAGGCCAGTGACACCCTCTGAAAGACAGCTTTATATGCTAATATATATCTATGAAAGGTCAGCTCCCTCTTACCTCCCTGGCCCTTACTGTGACCTCTGAGATGACCTGTGTTGACATTCAAGCAAAATTAGTTTGTTTGACCTCTCATCCAATAAACAGTGGGATTAAAAGCTGCAGATTACTTCAGCATACCTCACAAAATATACCACCAGTGTTTTTCTTCGTGGGTTAAATCCATAAAAAATACAAATAGAGCATTAGTACTTCTGTGCCGAGACACTGAAACCCATTTTACGGAAATACTAACAGTGGTGAAGCTGGACACCATCAGCTGAGGACAGAATGAAGAGGCCGAATGTCCAGTCATGACTCCCACGTGGATGCCAGGTCATTGTCAGTTAGCTTAAAATCGCCTAAGACCGAAAACAGTACCAAAGATCATTATCACTTAAGAGCTTGTTACCCATTATTTTGGCTTTGCTGCCGTCACGCAATGGTTTCCGTAGAATATGAAGTAAAACAGAAAAGCACGTGGAACCATCGGTACACTTGTGAGCGCTGCTTACAGGTTGTTTCTCCACTAGGCGGCCAGTGTGGGAATCAGGATTGAGTGTCATAACAGGAGTAAGAACAAAAATGCTGGCTCTCGCTTAGAGAGCAAAGCCTGGGGTAGCATTGGGGTATTAAATCTGATGGAGGTACTGACTAGAAGTGAAAGCAATCGTGTGTATCTATCCTGCAGAGACGCTAAAAAGCTACAGCGTCTAATTGGGCAGTGACTGGGTTGGTAGCGAAGCAGCCAGGGGCTATGAGTGGCTAGTAGTAGATTTTAAGGAGTGGGTGGCTATTGACCTTTAGCTCTGAGACAGCAAGCTAACCACGGGCCATATAACAGAAGCCTGAAAAATACTGGAAATGTGCTGCAGGGCTGTATTAAAGGGCTGTCACAAGGATGCTCCGAAGGGTCACACAATCTGCACATACTGCTGGGTGGACAAGCATAATGTTCCAGCGAACGGGGGCTATGAGAGTGATTCAAGGATCGCCCAGGTGGATAGGTCCAGGTGAGTGCCGTGTGACTGTGACTCTCAATTGTAATTCTCTACTGGTTGGCTGGAGCAAAATCTCGTTCTGGATTTTTACTTTCTGGATCCAATAAGAATCTAATTTCAAAACTGAAAACAGTCAACACAGCCCTGAGGAGAAGCATTGATGATGAGTGGATGGATGGATCCAGTTTAATACGTTTATCCAATGACAGCTGTTGAGTTACAGGGTGATATAATTATCACACCTGTAAGTGACCTGTTTACCTAACCTGTACATTGCTTTGAACAGAAGTATCTATTTAATACAAAAATGATAACTAAAAATTAAATAGTAACCCAAAAAAGACTGTATTCCTTCCCTAAGAGTCTTGTTCCTCAGGAATACAAATTTATGTTATTGACACAATGTATTAGTAGATTCCAATTTTTGCGCATTTTCTTTATGGCGCTAACAAACGGTGAGCATCAAAATGTTTGCAGAGATTATTGTTATATTGCTCTAACCCTGTAAATCAAATGGAGACTGTCATAAAGGTTTCCTGCGCTGAGATCCCTACCCTGTTTCTCCATGGACAGCAGAGGAAGGAAACCTTAAGAAAACACATTTGCGGAAGATGAAGCTCTAGTATCGCCGATGTATCGCTGGTTTTCCAGACATAGGCACTGTGTGGTCAGTCCCCCTCCTCGTCAATCTCACTGTTAGCTCCTGGATCTTGGCCTGACTCCTTCCTATCAGATGGGTCCATCAGTTCTCTGAGCCCAGCAGACACATAAGGCTCATTTTCACAGCCCTCTTCTGTTCTTCAGAGTAAATTCCATCTTATGTGTGATCGTAAATCCCGGAAAACAAGTCTGCTTCTTTATGTGTGTGCTTGAAAGCGAGATTTATGCTGCTGGCTGTGTAACACTATGGGATGTACACCACATACGCACATGCTACTTGCTAAAAAACGTATTATTTTGTAAAACAAGGGATGAATTTACTGGTAATTGGGGGTAAAAAGCCTGTTGCAGTTGTGAGATGTGTTCTGTCCTGGTCATTCTGTTCATGGTTATTATTATGAGTAATGTTTCCTCCATAATGGCTCTGCTGTTAGGTTTATTCCTCATTAGATTGATTTCACTGCAGCTCCGCAGTTGGCATAATGTGACGCCCCCCCGCCACTGCCCCCCTTCCCGGCTTAATGCTGGATTAGTGGCTCTGCTCCACTTCACCTCCTGGAGCACCTCAGCTTAGGGCACAAGTACGCCAGTGAGACAAGCTGAGTAACACCGAAGCCCTCGTGACCTCATTTCCTCTCCGCCTCGCTGTGCGTGTGCTCCGCACTGGCCTCGCGCGCTTAACGGCCCCCGTGATTTAATTGTTGTTTAAGGTCAATTGGACCTTAATGTTTCTTTCTGGTGCCTCACGTGCTATTTAACAATGGAACTGAACAGAGACCTACACATTTACACACGCACTTGTACCACACACACAAATACCTTTGAAAGAGAACCTCAGTTCCCTGTGGTCTCCTCTGCATGTGTGTTCAGTGCATGGAAAGGTTTTTATTTCCTGACATAACCGGAGCGCAGATTGCTGCGCCTGATATAATGTGGGCTTCAATAGGAAGGAGCATTTTTATAAGGTGAATTGTAGCTTGCTGGCTCAAAAGAAACACTAATTTAGCATCTGTGAAATATGTAAGAGGCAAGCAGAACAGCATAGATTTGCAGCTGAGAGCTCGTTAGACTGTTTCGCAGTCACTTTGCAGAGTTTAAAAAGCATGGCAGCCTCTGGAAGAGACGTTCATTTGCACGTAATTGGAACAACAGCAGAATGAACTGATCTTTTAAGAGTGGGCAGCTTGCCACAAATACTTGCCTTGGAACGTCATCATGGCTTAATGTGATAGAGTGGCAGTCTGTCATTCAAAACAATGGGGTCGTTTGCAGAACAGGGGCCGAGAGGTCTATCATTGGTCATAATCCTTCCCAGATCGAACTGAGGTAACGGCTCCCTCATTTACTTTGTGCAATTAAGATTTTCACTCACAGAGACATGGGGGTGTCTTAATGGAGGCCAGCTTTGAGTACAAGTGTAGCAAAGATAGATAGAGTTTAACAATACATTAATGAACATGGCACTGAATACATTCAGAGTTTCTTTCAAAACGACAGCTGAAGGATATCGCCTTACAAATATTAAAAATATGGAAAATGAAAAAATATTATGGTACATAACAGAATGGCTACGATGGGTTGGCCCCCCATCCTGGGTTGTTCCCTGCCTCGTGCCCATTGCTTCTGGGATAGGCTCCAGACCCCCCGCGACCCAGAAGGATAAGCGGTTTGGAAAATGGATGGATGGATGGACGGATGGGTGGATGGATAATAGAAAGGTTGACATTTTTACACATTTTTCTGCTGTTGATATATTTGATATATATATCTATATTTATATCTATACATGTTTTTTAAAAATTCATTAGCTGGGCTAAACTATGAACAAGCACATACTTGCATTAGAATAGCTTAAGTGACAGAAATTTGGGGGAGAGGAAAAATAAAATAAAATAGAGGAACGTGGCTTTAATAATTTTTAAGGATAGATAAATCGTGTATTTATGACAAAATACTTTTTTTGGAGAAATATGGAACATTCATAGAAAGTGTAATTTCTGGGGTTTCAAATTTGACATTTGCTAATTTCTGTTAAATTTCCCTTGTGTTTCTGGTGTAAAAAGTGTCTCAGTGCTTGTATCTTTATACCCGATTATATCCATGTAATGAAAACGAGACAGAAATACAGACTGCGCCTAGACGAGGAGTATTGGATAAACGTGCAGGTTATTGAGGTTACTGAGTGATGGGCTGCTCTGGGCTGTATTCACAGCTCTGTAAAGGACAGGCCGTCACCTTGCTCACCGTAGCTGAGGTAATAAACGGCTTGGGCACAAAAGAGCCCGTCTTTACCGCCGGCCACTCCAACACGCTCGGCCTGCCGCCTCGTTTGCGTTGCGTGTTCGGAACGGCATGGAAGCCCAATCTCCCTATTGACTCAGGACGAGCCAGCAAGTGTGTTCACAGCCCTGGAATTTTAACGGTGGGTCCCTGAATGTCAACACCCCCCAGCCAAGACCCTTGTCCAATATGACCCCAGGGCACCTGGTTCCAGGGGGGACGGTTAACCTTTAGTACCTTGTAGCTTGTGGGCCATACAGCCTTTTGGGCATAAATCTCTAGGCATTATAGAACATGTTTCAAATGTTGCTAGAAAACATCCTGAGGAATTTCCATTAAAATCTCAAGCTCTTCCTTCTCTGTGTCCATTTCCGGTGTTCAGCACTAAACACACGCTGTGTGTCCAGCAGCAGCAGCCTAACAGAGTGTATCAGGATGCAGGTCACATGCGTAGCGGGCAGCACTGTGACCTCACACCTTCAGGCCCTCAGCCCCACCAACTCTTCCCTTATTTGTATGGGTTTCATCATGAAGTCCAAGTACATTTTCAGGGGATCAAATGTGATAAAAACTTGTGATTTTGACATGTGAGGACCACTGTTATTTTATTTTATAATATAATGCTGTGACTGCAATCAAAAACCTAAAATAGCCAAAAGTATTTTGTTTAGTTACTCGTGGTTAAGGTTATGGCTGCATAAGGCTCAGGGCTACCATTTTTGGGATTAAGGTTTTCTCCCCCACAAAGATATGAATGTTTTTTCCATTGAAAGACTTCTTACTCATTGTTATCCTGTACTGGAGAAGCAGTTTTTGAAAATAGATGGATAGACGCAGGGACGGATTACGGACCGGGCCAGCGGGGCCGCTGCCCAGGGGCCTTTGGGGAGGGGGGGGTTGGGGCCTCGCGAACGTTTTGCCCAGGGGCCCACACAACCCATAATCCGCCATATCATAGACGGACACCACACACATCTAACATATAATGGATTTTGGAATGGGTCTGTAGAAGTTTACTTGGAATATTAAAGATCTGTAACGGTGCGTTATATAACAATAGTGACCCAGCTCCAGATGACTGCATGCACATACGTATATTTGAGTTCACATTGGGTTTCCTCCAAAATCCCTTACATGCATGTTGATTAGAGACTGTACATTGTTGACTGTATGTGTGTATATGCAAGGAAGCATAGCAATTGTACTGTGTGTTAACACACTCCCCTTATACCCTCTGCTTCCCTGCCTGGTGCTGTTTTCCTTGTCATTTCCCCATTTGGCCAGCAGGTGTCGCTGGCCATCCTGTTCTTTCTTGTTGTTTCTTTAGGTTTTTGTGGGGGGGGGGGGGGGGGCACACTGGCATAAAACTAATATTTTATGTTAAATGTGGGGGGGTCCAAACGAATAATTATGGAATATGAGGGGGACAGGTCCCCCTCAGATTTAATGGCAGAGACGCCCCCATGCCGCAGGGCACTGTTCACAATGAAGCGGTCATCAGTGTGGGATGTGGCCAAAGGACGTCCACTTCTATACCTTTCTGCGACTCTTCCAGTCTCTCTGTATCTCTGTTACAACCTGCTGATGGCACTCTGCGACATTCTAAGCTCAGTGGCTATTTCCCTCTGAGAACATCCTGTTTGACACCTCGCAATGGCGAGGTCCTGGTGCTCAATTGTTAGGTGTCGTCTTGGTCTCATGATGTCAAGATGTGAACAGCATGATGAGGAGGACTGTTTAAATACCAACTCTGATTGAACCTGGAAGTCTATTGGTCGATTCATGGATCAAACACCTGTTGTGAATTTTGCCGTTAAGCTCCTTGTTAGAGAATAGCAAGTTGTGCAAAAGTACCGAAACACTGAATAGATGTGCCTTCAAAAGTTATGGGAAGGTCACATTAAGGTCACCTGTAAAGGTTATAGTGCACTTCAGGTTCATTCTGAGATTTCACCCGAAAGCCGAATATCCTTAACTTTTTTGTGAGTAGTATATGTGGCTGTCCTGTTACTCTGTCATTTTTTGTATGTGTTAAATGTTCCCTTGCCTTCCAGGTAAGTTCTAGTTAGTTTCTGTGCTATTTAACTGCCTTGGTTTAATGGCTTGTTATGGTTTCATGTCCTTCTTGAGTTCAGTTTATAATGAAGTTATCTATATATCAGCTGCAAATTGGAACGTCATTCCTCATGCCCTGCTGTGATCAACTGGATTCACATCGCCTCTTACACTGTATACATGCCAGACAATTAACTTCTGTTGTGTATTGGTTTCAAATGTGTGGAAACTATTACATACCAAAGCAAACCGTTTATGAATGCGATAAGGTAAAAACCTTACACATTTTACACATGAAAGCAAGATACATTGGCTAGGGGAATAACACACTGCAACATGACTGTGTTTATGACCAAAAGTGTTTAAATCGTTTTCAACTATCACTGTTCATCTTGAGTCTGCCACTTCCATATTTAGTCTCTGTTTTGATGATGTAGAGCTGATGATGTGTGCCAATGAATTTTAGGTGCTTTTGAATGATTTTTGCCACACATGTAGCAATAGAGATCTTGATTTTTTCCATTTTGAATAATTTAACAAATCATGCACCCCCCCCCCCCCAACACCTCAATCTCTCAAATGAGCCATTCCAAAAGAACGATCACTATATTTTTATTCATATTGCTTTAACAGCCTTTTCCCAGTGCAGCCGCAACTGCTGGTCAGTCCGACATTAGTTAATATTACCTAAACAGCACACCGCATTCCTCAGATTTATCATACAGTCTAGCTACAAAAATAGATCTGGAATGTTTCCTGTTGAGCAAGTGAAGTGAAACCCAAAGAGAAAAAGCAGGAATGGGGGGGGTGGGGGGGGGGGAGTCCCTCATAGCGACCTGCCACACTCCTCGGTTGTGGGATGGAAGAGAGGCGGTGGGGGGACATGCAGGTGCCGGCATGGCCATGTGGACCCCGGCCCCCCCAGTGCAGTGCCTTACACTCATTCTCGTCAAAGCGAACGCACATTACAAGTTTGAACAAAATATTTGAATAAATGCCAGTATTTTTATAGAGGAACCTAATGATGTCACAGCCTTATGTCACTTCTGTTAACAAGCTGGCATTGTGCTTCCTTTGGTATCAATTGAGGCCACTGGCATGCTGCATTAATTAGGAGTTTCACTTGGGTGACTGTTGATGGCCTTGTGGCTCCGGCAAGGGGGAGTGCATCACATTTTGAGAGGGAAATGAATTAGCTAATTATTGTTGTATTTGTTTTACGCAATACCTAGCCTGTGGGTTATTTTGCCTTTGCGTTTTCACTTAGCCTCTTGTTGTAGTCAGTCACCGCAGATGTCAAAGCAGATAGAGCTGCATCGTCTCCATCTTTAATTGACATAATCGTGTGTGAAATCAGCACAACAGTCAGCGCCAAAATGCTGAGCACCCCCAAAAGATGCCTGTCGTATGTTTTGCAAGATAAGACCATCGCTTTGGTGCAGAATTTTGTTTTTATAACTTATTCATTACAGGAAGCTGGAGGATTGAGATCAGAAGAAGAATTTGGATTCAGGGGTCTTTTCAGCTGGCTGCTGGGGGGAAAATAATGGAAAAGAATTTATTGACGATTAGTGATGAAGGATGACAGCATGGCTGCCAATAATGTTATTGTGTGAAGAGACTAAGGGAGACAAAAGCAAATGCAAAAGAAAAAACTTTATGGGCCGTTATCCCTCATAGCCAGGACTCCCCACCATCATGTATTTACACATTTTTCCCAGTCCGTTGCAGTTTCAGGTAGTAACAGGCAGTAGCTTCTGTTGCTGCCAATCTGCAATGACTCGGTAGATTGATTAATCCGTTTATCCCGCAAAGTCACTGCAGAGACAGGCAGATTAAGTAATTTCCCATTTCTCCTGGCTTGCTCCAGTGACATTTTAGCATATGACATTTATTAGGCTGCAGCTCCCCCCCCCCCCCCCGATGATTTTATAATCGTAGCTCAGTGACTTTAAGGTGCTCCCCGGCTGATCAGTTGCTCATGGAAACCTTTTCCTGTTTTAGTTCATGGCCTCAGTCTGGCGTAATGGATTGGAAGGACATGCATGTCAATGCGCTGCAGTGAATTAACACGAAGGAAGCGAATGCATCTCTTAAATGAGAATCACTGACCCATTTATCACCGAACTGCGTATCCCAGTCAGCAGGGGCCCGGAACTCCTTGCCAGACACACTGTACAGAGAAGGCAGCGGGATTCCCTTGGTTTCAAAAGTGGACAAAACATTTGCTCAGTACACAATATGGCAGAGGAGAGCCAGCAGGTCTGTTATTGAATAATCCCCTGTATCCTCTGGTGCCATGCAGGGTGAGTCAATGCTCAGCTTGTCTTTGATCAGGGAAAGGCATGTACACTCTTGTAATTTTGGGATATAATTGAAAATCTGATCTTAAGTACTGCAGCACACTTGTTTAATATGATGAAGTGATTTAATATTAAGTAGTTTGATGTCCAGCCTCAGTAATAACAAAGAATATTTAAGACAGGGCAGGTCATTGAGATGTACGTCTCGTGTATGTTTTCGGTACACGTGTTTTAAATTAAGTTACTTAAAACTGAAGCTGCATTCTGTGTAGCAATAATTTCTCCCATGTCTGTATAAATATTATTGAGTTGATGGATTATGTAGATTAAGTCTGTTTAAAATATCTTTTCAACTACCTACAGCTGAACCAATCTGAGGCAAAGATATTTTTCATCCTCGAATGTAATTCACCCCAGTGTGAATTCACTGTCACCATGGAAGAGACGGCAGTGCCACACTGTCCAGAACCTCCGCATCACTGCTGACAGTATAAAGTCTTCACTGGAAGTTGTAACAAGCTTCCTTTTATTAGAAAGACTATGTCACTTATCACTTGTGGTAAAAAAAACTAGTCTTCATTTTCCTATGCAGTGTGTCATCGTGTTCTGTTTATGCTCTTGGCTGTTCTACCTCCACATTAGTTGAACGGATGGATTATGAAATGGGATTAGGCAACTGAAATTCTTGGGGGGTCCTCTTTGCGAACAGAGACGGCAGTGTGATGGATGATCGCTCCATGCATTCTGGGAAGCGTCTCTCTTGTTCATCTGCGGTCTTCACCTTTGTGTGTGGAGCACACTTACATATCGTCCAGACCGCCATCCTAAACATCCTCTCTGCACAGACCCCGAAGAGCTTCTGTCTGATGACGGATTCTGAGAATAAAGTGCAATGGTGAAAGACGGTCCGCAAAGTTAAACAGAACCAAGGCTTTCCGTGAAGCTGTCTGGAAGACTTGCAAATGAATGAAGATAGTAAATGTTACGGTGATCCACACTTGGTAGGAACAACTCTGATAGCTTTGCTGTGATCCTGTCATCTGTACTTTCATACTGTGAACCTGTACAGCAGACATTACACTACTGGACCCTGTCCTGTAGATACCTGCCCTTCAGACTCCCTCCTCACCAAGTAATGAGTGTATTGCATTTTCCCAGACATCAAATACACAACGAATATATTCAGAGGCTTAAAACTGAGTGTGGATTAGATGATGTTCACCTTCAGAGTATTATTTTCCTGTGAGTAACAGCACAATCAGTTCCACCATCGCAAGTCATTAAATGTATGAAAAACGGTTGCGTGAATCACACATTGTTTACACCATATTTACAAAAATTTGCAAAATATGTGTCATGAAAATCCCCCAAGAACCGCAGATTTTGAAGGCAGATGTGGATGTCACACTCAGCTGGCTTCGCAGAATGTTCCTAGATTAACTGGTTAACGTCCCATCTGATGGTTTCAAGTTGCCCCCAATTTTCCTACAGTGGTGTCATGTCCAAGGGGAGTTATGAGAAGAACTGTAAATTCTAAACATGCATAACAGTCATTTTCCGTGTCTGTATCCCATCTATTTTCAAAATGCAAGGGATGCTGGTCTTTTCTATGAGGCTAGCTAGTTCCAGTGAAACAAGCTATTTTTTGGTGAAGCCTGCAGTTTATAATGAGAGGTACTGCTTGCGGTGATGTCTGTAGTTTGAAGAGAGACCTGCTATTTGTAATGAGGTCTTGTGATTGCAGTGAAGTCTGGAGTTTACAGTGAAGATTGCCACTTGCACAGAGACTTTCGTTTTGTAATGAGGCCTTCTGTATGCAGTGAAGACTGTTGCTTGCAGAGAGACCTGCTACTTCTAATGAAGCCTGCTGATAGCAGCAAGGCCTACTTTCTGTAATGAAGACTACCACTGAGACCTGTTTACAATGAAGCCTGCTGTTTTGTAGTACAGCCTGCTGCTTCCAGTGAGCCCTGCTGCTGGTGTTGAAGTCCTCTGGCTGTAAAACGGCAGTAGGCACACCCCAAACACGAAGCACTCCCAGTCACAGACAGGGTCTCACGACAGCTCTAGTGGCAGAGCCCAGCTCTCGCCAAACGTCCCCCCCCCCCAAACTTAATCAAACAACACTTCCTTTAGCAGCCTGTTAGTGTCACAGCAGATTTCCTCTCTGCTCTCAGTGACTCAGAAAAGACCTCGCTGCACCCAAAAAAAAGCCTGCATCTCAAGTTTCCCCTTCATGGCAGGCGACTTCAAACCCAATAGATATATGTTTGATCCTTATTGGCCTGCAACCTTGGTATTTTTCTTTTGTTACTGAGAGAATCACCTATATACCTTCCGCTTTTTATTTACAATGCAAATTGCAGTGGAAGATTAAAGCGCAGATGAGTATGGGCCAGATTTACACTGAGAGCAGCGTGAGCAAGAAGGCAGATGAAGGAATGACAAAAAATGTGGGATGATTAAAGGATTCGGAAGTAAATCGCACAGGACAGTAAAAACCCTGTTTCTGTGTGTGCGTGTGGTTTGGAACTGCGATTTATTACTTACACACAATGTTTCTTGGCCTAGCTGTACATG
The DNA here is from genome assembly GCF_023856365.1 of Brienomyrus brachyistius. Taxonomy (NCBI): domain Eukaryota; kingdom Metazoa; phylum Chordata; class Actinopteri; order Osteoglossiformes; family Mormyridae; genus Brienomyrus; species Brienomyrus brachyistius. The sequence continues at coordinate 8,741,495 of NC_064555.1, read as the reverse complement.
AAGCCGCTTGGATTACACAGTGTGGTCGCCAGTAAATATTTTAGAAATGCACCCATCAACCAGCCAGGGACCGAAATGGGCCAGTTTTCAGCATGCTCGGCCCGGACCAGAGACCCGCTGGTCAGTCTCATTTGCACGGTAGTGCAGGCAAAAGCCTCACAGCCACGTGCAAACTCGTAGCCACATGCTAACATGTCCTTAGCATGCAAGTTCTTTACTGTGAGTGAAGATGAAACAAAGACTACAGTTTGTAACACTGGTAAAACTAAAGTAATCCATGGGGAAAACATGGTGAAACATCGGAGGTAAACTTTAAACTGATTATTAAACATATATTAGATAATCTTGAAAAGTAATAATCATTAAATTTGCAAAGCTAAATAAGGTTTTTTTCCTATGAGAGAGTGAAAATGTTTTGCAAAATATTATCCCAGCGCTCTATGATGTCCGTACAGTATGAAGGCATGAAAAAGCCTGTTCTTGATCTAGCTTACCAGAGATGTAAGAATTGTATGTGCATAACATGTGATGTTCGTATTAGTAATATTACCCAGCACCTGTTATTATTTGGAAGAGTACAGTACACTTTAGTTTTATTTGGAGGTTTGTAACATTTTGAGTTTCTAAAAAATTTTAAGACAAATGAAACAGAGAAAAATGTTAATGTTGTCTTATCTGAATTTAAACATACTGGAAAACTGACATTTGTTTTGTTATTTAAATCTGTTGCACCTGCTCTTGTTTGGCAAAATAAAATATGTCAGATAAAGTTGGGTGTACAGTAACTCATTTCCAGTTAATTGTTATTTGTGTGAACACTTTATTTTATATATTTGTGTGTGTGTGTGTGTGTGTGTGTGTGTGTGTGTGTGTGTGTGTGTATGTATTTTCTTTAATGTTCTTCAAAATGTTGGAGGGAAGGCTACATTCATGAAAATTCAGTTACTGTTTTAAAGGAGCTTTTCATTTATGCTTTACAGGTGACCTTACATTCTGTACAGCTTTCAAAATTCAAAATGCTGGACTCTTGCTCATCTGCCTGTGGTGTCCTTAATATGATTACTGCTCACCACACTCTCAGGACCGCAGCCTACGACCATCCTATCGATGACAGTACAATGTGAAAGATCTGCCGACAGGAACGTCTTCCAATAGGGGTAATTTATGAAACAGCCTGACAGCAGAGGTGGGTAATTCAAGTCCGGAGAGTAAAAGTCCAGACCAAGATTTTGTTTCAACCAACCAGTTGAGTACTCTGTGACTGTGACTCTTTATACTTGACAGGTTGGTTGAAACAAAATCTTGGTCTGAACTTTTACTCTCTGGACCTGAATTATCCACATCTGCCTGATGGCCAGTGCAAAGGGGGCCTATAGATCTTACAACATTTTTTGTAATTTTTCGTTGTTTAGTTGGGCACAGTTTTTCGACTAATGCACTTTGAATTGGGCCAGGAGATGCTTCTGCAAGCTTTGCTGTTTTTTCATTGCACCTCGATGGTTCATCTCTGAGTTTGAGCTTCAAGACCTGAACCCCGAGGTGACACTAGAGTGTGACCTGCTGACCACCATTGGCGGTACTATCAAAAGACCACCCATTCTTATTGGTTAATCGCCGCAAAGCATTTTGGGAGATCTGTCTTGATACCATATTAAGATGAATTTGCAGAACTGAATTGAAATCTGGGAATCCTGAAAATGGTGCCTTAAATTTCTTCTGACACTTCTGTTGCACACAGGGCTGTTGGGGCACATGTGGACTCAACTCTTAATTTGTGTTTCCTCTGATCTCACAGATTCGAATATGAATGTATTGTGGAAATAAAAGATTGTCATCAAGGGAAGGCTTCGATTTTACACCCCCCAGGGATCGTAAAGCCAGCGCAGGCTGGATTCGTTTTTCTCCCTCCCCCCCTTTGTGGTTTAGCGTTTCCCCTCTCTCTGTCTCTGTGGTTTGGCATTCATTGTGAGTGACTAATTTACTAAAGGGTTACCTTTTTTCCTCTGTGTATGTCATGTATATCAATGTTAAGGAAAAAATCTCCAAAGTGGAAGGACTGAATTTCACTCGTAAGAGTTTCTGAAACTCATTCCAGCATTTTCACATGATAGCAACCACCCATAGAACAGTCCGGCTGGGATTTAAAATGTCTCCTTTTATTACAGGAAGAAAGCAGCACTTTATTTTGTGCGTGTTTTGGTAATAATCATCCAAGCTTCATCCAATATCTTTCATTAATAAGTCTTAAGATTTTTATCACGTTCAGTACTTTTATGTGTATAGAACGCCTGATCTTACTGTTATTGTCTTTCAGCTGCTAATAGTGTACAGCTTCTATTTTTCTCTAATGTCTAAGAGATTTTCTTTCTTTTTTCTTTTTTGCTTTTGGCCACAGCACAATGGCTCTTCAGGTACTGCTGTGGCTTCATACCTTCGGGGTCGCGGATTTCAATGAAGCATCACCTCTGGGTGCTTTTCCATGTCCTCTGCGTGTCTCTTTGGATTTCATCCATATATACTCTGGCTTCCTGCCACAGAGGAACGACACGCATTTCAGGTGAACCGGTGACCCTAAATGACTCTTCCTTGTGACTGTGTGTGTGATTCCCTCTCTAGAGTGTCACCTATTACGTGCCCTGTGCTTCTAAGTATTGCTCTGCTTGATACTGACTTTGGTTCATGGTGAACCTGAATGAGGTATCGATTACTGAAATGGGCAGATAAGTCACACAGTAAGCCATATTGCTATACTTAAGGCAATATCTTTGGAATACGTCTTATATTTATATCAGTAAATCTGTTTCTATGCAACTTGCTACAAACATGGTGTTATATTACAGATACAGACCTGTGTATGAGAACACGATAATTCACATGGACTTAAAGAAGAGCAGAGCGGGCCAATACCTAACTGGGTAAGGCAAAAGCCTTATGAAAAAAGCCTTCAAAACCAACTGATTAAAACCTTGCCCACCAGTTCTGTTCCTGCACCGAATTGTGGTGTTACTGGTGGGAGGGCACCCCACAAGAACGTGCACCGCACTCGCCGCAGTAATGACACAGCTCTCGCACCATGGGTGTATCTGCAAACAGTGCTGTCATAGCCAGATCTCTTCCTGACTGTTCAATAGAAGCTGATCAAACAACGAAAACACCATCCAAGAGCTGTTCCCCCCCCCCCCCCCCAAAAAAATAGCACTGATTTGGAAAGTCACTTGTGCCAGATGTTCCAAAAGAGCCGAACTGGCTCTGTCTGCCCTTATTATTACAGTCTATTTCTCAGCACTCGCGGTAAATACAGCCCTTTCTATCATGTCTCGAATCTTTCAGAACCGAATAAAAAAAAAAGAAGCATAAATCTTTTCATTTGCTCAGAAAGAGATTCGCATACGAGGAACGAGAAGCACATGGTCCATGCAAACCACCAGGAAATGGATACAGGATCATGTAATTGAATTTGGACTGTGGCCCATGCCCTTTAAATTAGCCAGGGGATGGTCCATGGCAGAAGGAGTCCCCTGATGTCTACAGAAGCCCTAGCAATGAGTTAGTGTATGAGGAGGAGGGCAAACCAGTGGGGATTATAATGTAGGTCACGTGCAAGCCTGCACACACTGAGCTGCCTATTTGTCAACAGTGGACCCTAATGATGTGGTTAGCAGTTATATTCTTTGGAAAAGCCAATGCTACACTCCTTCGTACTGAACCACAAGGAGCTTCCATGAGTTAATGATCTTCATCACAGTGGAGAATGCCCGGCCCTCGGGAGGGATACATCCAGGGTGCATTACTGTGTGCATTGCTGCGAGTGAAAGAGATCCCCGAGAATTATGGTGACAGCCCGTTTATACGTTTGACAAAACCTATTTCACAAAAAAATGGTTTGAGGTTTCGCAGAGTGGAGGAAATATTTGCACAGAAAGCAAGAAACCCGCCGCCAGGAAGCGCAGTGTCAGCTGCAGTGATTTATGAACATGTTTGCATGGAGGAATGCGCTGTTTCAAAAGCACAAGTGATTATTGGGGTTTTCTTTAATGAAACACTTTATTTACGCTGTTCTCACATTCTTACACTCTGACGGCCAGTGCCACTCTCATCAGTGATAAGGACCTGGATCTTTGAGCTGAATGCAGAAATCTCATATGTCCTCTGTCGTCCTGCATCTTGTGAGGTTCCTTTACCGTTGCGTCCATGACTGACTGAGAGTTAACTTGGCTCCAGGGGGCGCTACAGTACGCAGAAGTTTCCTTTTCAGTGATTGGGGAAAAGGGGAATTTGCACTGATTAGGAACGAAAGAAGATCATCTTCTCAAGCATTTTTTTTGGTTCCATTTGTTCAGTTTTTCCAGCTGCATAGTTTGGCATGCAAAAAAAAATAATCTCATATCTTATTCTACAGTTTCCTTGACTATCCTTTTTTAATTACACACTAGGTAGGGATACTCATCTAATTCTCTGTGATAATCATCTGCTCCGTATATGAAATACAGACAGTTTACGGATCAGTGCTAATCCATCTCTGTGGCTGAAATCATGGCTCACTATGATAAACATGGAAGCAGGCATCCTTTTACACCTGCCTGACCTTCGATGTATTTTCAGCGTTTCGGGCTTAAACGGCTTAATAGTAAAGTGAATAATGCGACTGTCCACGAAGACAAAGCCCGAATTCGCATCTTGCAGTCATGGCAGAAGGTGACTCATGCATTAGACCTTTCTGTTCATGGAGTTTTAACATTGACACATTTCTGTGCATCCTACAGTGGGCTGCTTGTGGATACTTCAGGTCCCTCCCCTGGCCTTGTTGTCTGTGGAAAGTTTGTGGGGCATTGAGCTGATGCTGATCAGCCAGAAGATATGAAGGTCAGGCAAAAGAGGAGGTAGTGGCCTTGCCGCATGTGGCTGACCCAAAATCTGTGAGCTGCGTGAGTTATATGAAGGGTGTTGATTAGCAGCGGCCAAAACCTTCCCTCTCAAATCTCCGTTGTAAACTCAATTTAAATGAACCCCTTGTGTTAACACATTCCCACCTGATGAGAATAATGGCTTGCAGTTGTGTACTAAGGGTCGTCCGTGATTATAACCGGGCCACCATTAGGATTGCCTGCTCGCATATTTGTTCCTTATGTTTTGAATGCAATAGACTTAATTCTGTTGATTTGTGGACTGACAAAGCCAATGCATGTAATTTTCTTCGTTTGGACGATCAGCATTCTGGACTTTAATATTTTACAAAAAAAAAAGACATTATCTAAATGTTTGAATCTAATCCAGACACAAACTGTTTTAGTTGTTTAAAAAACTCTAGGGGAACAGCAAAACAAGCAGTCCAATCAAAAATCTGAGGTCCTTGTGGGGGAGCGGGAGCCACTTGATTTAAACCAGTTTGTTATCCGGATCTCAATCCAGGTTAAACTTTCTGAGCTCGACCATAGAAACTGTACATTACAAGGTTAAGATCAGGGCATTCAGCGTGGAGCTCAGACTAAACATCCCCCCATGTAAGGTGCTGCTTTCATCTACAGCTTATTCCTACATCACATTGTACATATTCAGCAGACTGTTGTTGTCCAGAGTGAAGTAAAGAGCACATTATAAACACAGATGTTAAGGAGTCAACTAGGCATAAGTGAGGCTAGGCTGAGCTTCCAGTGAATGCCCAGGTACAGCGTAGGCAGAATCAAAGCTGAGCTACACAGCAGCGTCTTACAGAGGAAGAACCCAATAAGACCATTCAAGAACAACATAAGAACATTCCGGGAACATACTCTTCGTAAAATGTTTATAATCATGGGGCAGAAAAGTCAATAGGAAAAAAAACTAATTATGGCCTTTTGATCAAACTCCTGTCCTGTGTCTTCATTCTATTATGGATCGTGAAATGTCACTGCACTAATTTGCATACATTTGTATGTCCCAAATAACATGGCTACTTATTTTTCATGTACTAATAGACCGATACTGTGAAGTTAATTATTTTTTCATGCTAAAAATATATTTAAGAGGCCTAACACCCGAACTGCCTACTGAAGAGCATTTTGTCTGCTTGGAATGGAATGCACTCCAGCCCAGGCTGATACCACGATTTTAAGGATCTTGTTGTATTGAGTAAATGTTAGAAGCTGAAGTCAAAATAATCCAGATTATTTTTTTTTACTTCTCTGGTTGGGTGGGGGGAAACACCAAACAAATGCCTTTGAAACCAAAATATGCCATTGAAAATGTGTTAGAGCATAATTCAGCCTGTGACCTCGCTGACGTTTCACCTGATGCGTAGCTGCATCGGACCTTCACCTTTCTATTGTGTTACCCCCATCTTTATAGCAGATTCCCTGGTTAAATAGTGCATTGTTTTCAATGCCATCTGACTGAATCCACCCTATTAGGGAGGCAGGTCTGATTTAACATAGTGACTATGCAGGCTTTTGAAATTCAAATTTCACGTGATTTCAATTACAGGACAATCCAGTTCTCGGAATCCCTGTTGATAGACATAAAAACCATTCACTCTACAGCATTACATGGAAATGCATCTTGACACGTGTGCGACCATCTCCTTAACAATAATCAAACGTTGTTTCTGTAGCAGACGCCACCCTGGACCACACCCCAGACATACTGCCTTTGATCTCTCTGCTCAGCTCAGCACTACGGTCTTGCTCTCGTCTGTCAGATTAATGGCGGCTGAGCAGTGAGCAGTGAGCTTAACCTTCCTCCTCAATTACCCATGACAACATATTTGTTACTTTGATCCTTATTTTGTTTATATAAGGTTTGAAATGCTTACAGCTGATTACAGGCAAACAATTTTGACTGGGTCCAGTTTTTGAGGTATTCTGACTGCCTGTTATGAGACGACACACCACGATGGATCCAGCACTCCCAGGCTGTCCTGCCGACCCCAGGAGGACGTCCAGACTGTTCTGTTATACAGTGGACAAGATCTGCAGAACCACCTGGATCCTGCTCAATACTTCCAATACCCCCGGACACGATTTTAAAAAGAAAACCGTTTCAAACATGACACGACATGTTTTCATTAAAACTTTCTGTGGACATGTTACATATCAAAAAGTCCGTAAAGACCTCCGGCTGACAGTGATCTGTACCATAAAATATACAAATCAACACACATTCAGCCAAGGTGACATCAAAATTTATATCTTTCACCCACTAAAAATAAGGGGGGGAGGAGGACAAATACTACATAAACACTATCCGTAATTTTTATTAAGCTTTTATGGTATTCTGTAATCTGAATATTAAAGTAAAAGAATCACTAAATGATACTTTAATTTAATATTATATTGTTGTTAGGATAAGAACCACAGAAAGGCATGTGATAACCCTTCCTCCTGCTGTAAGGGCTTAAGTTATAAGTCCATAACTGATAAGAGATACTTATCACTCCCTGCTTGTTCAGTTATATTTTATTCATTTTGTCAACAGCAAAGATCTTTCTAAAGCTTTACTCCAAAGCATTTCTTTGAGTGTCATTTATTGAAGTATCTGACTGGCATTTGTATGCAGTGATAAGAGTATTTCATTTCTGTTTAAATATAAATCCGTATCACTAACTCCCAAGTGGAAGCCTTTTTCATTCCTAGATCATATAAATGTGTTTGTTTATTAACCTGCAACAGATATTTCAGATGCTGTTGAAATTTAAGTAATAGATCCCAAACACACAGGACTGCGGTCAGAGTTATTCCATAAACCTATACTGATCTCAAAATCTTACAGGTGTTAAGTTCAATTCGGATACGGGGAGTTCAGTAGGAATGCGATGGAAGTATACTGCATATTACCTCCAGGAAGACAAGTTAATTTTTTATTGGTGAAACAAAACTAAACACCTCACAAAACATTTCAGGACAAATCCGATGCTTCTAAATAATTAGAGACTGAAAGAACAAATCTGGTATCTTTGCAAGTTGAAAATGACCTTGGTCACAGTGGTCATGTGACCTTCTCTGTTTCTTTTCATTTAACGCTCATAAAGCTTCTGTCTCTACACCCCAATCTACACACTTATTAAATCCCTTATAGATTACTTATAAATTTCACAAAAAGATCACAGGGCAAACTGACGGAGGAAAAGCAAGGCAATTTTCTTTAAACTGTCAATACTACCGTATACTGTACATCTGCATATCAACTGTTGCGGAGAAATTGAGAAATGATACAAAACAGGGAGCAAAACACCAACATGCGCTGTGCATGTTTTATAGAGGGCAGCGCTTGAGAGTACAGTGCACCACATCCAGGGCGGCGGGGTCCTGTCTCTCATGCCACAGGTGAGGACAGCGGCCAGGAGTCATGCCTGGAACCTAAGCATCTGAGACGAAGTGTCTGGGGGGGCTGAAGGGCTGGGAGGGGGGGGGGTGCTGTTTGCTTACGGCGCTCATCCATGGCACAGCGAAGCAGCACCGCGGACCACCTGTGCAAAGGAATGAGAACTTTCATTTTTTCGCCCCCGCCATGCAAGAGAACCCCTCCTTGGTGACCATTGTACACACTAAAAGGCGTATCGTTAGCTGCCATTTGACTCCCTGGCTGAAAGTGCCCTCTGACTTAAAAGCAGTTCATTAAAAGGTCAGACGTGAGCAAGGGGTGCCGTGCGGAGGAATCCCATTTTTGCGGGTGCGGCGTCAGTGGATGAGTGGGTATGAGAAGCAGAATGAGCTGGCTGGTGTCTAGCAGGTATCTAGCAGGTATCTCAGGGTGACAGTACAGCCCTGAATGCTTATCATTCACTCTGCTTCGCCTTGTTCCGCCGTCTGTGTAGGAAAACAGCAGCTCGTCCGAAGCCCTGGTGTCCATCAGGAGCACATTTGGTAAACAGAGGAGCTCAAATTAGAGTAAGAACTGACTTGAAGGCTCATCAGTCACGTCAGTAAGTGACGCCTTACTATCTGTTTGCCAAACAGTTATTCCTGCCCCAGGACCTACTGCAGCAGAGCATATGCTCAGAGTAAACAGCACTTGTGCGTGGGTGAGCGATTGGGAATATTTGAAATATTTAAGATATTGAAACCTGAGAATAAAGGTGTTTACACAAGGCAGGGAGATGGAGATGTTCTTATTTCCCAGAGAGAATGTTAAACGTGACCCTGAAGTGGCTGGATGCATACAGGGGAATCATGTTTTCTTGGTATCTCGCTCTAAATGAAGACCGTGATCTGTGGACGATGCTCAGAGGAGACATGGGGCGAATCTCCTAACGGCACGACTAGACACCCACAGTGAGGCACCTCCGACAGCTTCAACTGCAGCACCGATGAAATGCAGCAATTTCCCAAGAACGTGGACCCTGAGCTGTTTATGCTAAAAGATTCTTTCCAATCGTGAAGCGGAGCCCAGCCTATAAAGTAATGAAAAACACCCCAGATCTGTTTTGTGTGCGAAGGCTTGCAGACTTCTGAAGCTATGTGGCAGCTGACTGATGTAACATGTCAGAAGTATTTTAACAAAGTATTTTCTAAATGTGAGCAATAAAATGCCGTGGCGTAGCTTATGGAAGGTCCACTGTTAATATAGCTGTGACGGAAATCTGATGACTGCGATGGGCAGGCCCCCCATCCTGGGTTGTTTCCCTCCTCGTGCCCGTAGCTTCCGGGATAGGCTCCGGACCCCCCACGACCCAGAAGGATAAGCAGTTTGGAAAATGGATGGATGGATGGAGATCTGATGATTGTAAATGTATTAGACAGAACAATTAGCAATTTCTGACAGAAACAGCTGCTAGATGCAAGAAGGCGGGAGTGAGTTTCCACACCAGTAGGTGCTGGATTGCTGTTAATTGAACAAATGTCTCCTTTAAATATCAGTATTTTATAATCAAACTTTTATGTTAAGCAGCATTATAACATCTCAATGTGAAATACACACATGCACGTTGTATGACGATACTGCCCTTTATAACACAGCACATGTCCTGTAGGATAAACCCCTAACTCACTTCACCAAAGAAATTCAGTTTTCTTTTAAATATGGCAGCAAAATAACACGAAAAGTACAGTCAGCCAATTTATTAGTATAGCAGTGATAATTATTCATTAGAAATATATAACAGAAAATATGTCTCTTTACACTTTAGATTAATGTACCTCAGAACTTTCAAGAGTTTATATATTTTTGAGGTAGACAAGGATAATTGAGTTTTGATCCCCAGTACAGAATAACACAGGCTTTGTACGTTGTTAAAATAATCTCACATAAAATATATCGTTACCTTCAATACCCTGTACAGGTGAAATGAAATAAAATCAACACAGAAAGAGCCCAGCAGACCTACATACAGGCACACATATGCACACTGACACACATTCATGAAATGTTGTTTACCAATGGCATTTTATATGTACAAATACTTACAGCTCAAATTATAAAGCACAGTGCATAAAAGATATTGTGCATTTAGACCACCTCACTGTCTAACTCCATTTGTCCTTTTTTTTTACAGTGACTTGAACACAAAGTTTGTGATTTCCTCTCTGCAATCAGACAGCTGCTTTGGACTTGAATCTGTAAGATCACATCGGTGCCGCACATTGTCGAAATGTCCCCTGCCCTTGTCTGTCCGGACACAGCACAGCGCGTATATGAAAAAGGGCCTGTTTCGGTTATCTCCAAGCTGCGACTAAGTCCATCAATCAACCACAGTTTCAAGCTAACATGCTGCTCTTCTCGCAGAGTTCTTTGGTGGCGCTATGGATGCAGAGGAGCAGAACGTGGAAGATAACACTAAAAAAAAAACATTTCTCCCGGATAATTATTCTCGGAAATAGTCCTATCTTATTGCCGTGCATGTTGATTTCTGTTGCAGGTAAACTATTTAAAAAAGAACTGGGTAATGGCTGAGCTGTTAAATTCCGAATCTGACTTATTTTTGATTGCAATTTTTGAATATATTTCAATATTTGTATTGCAAAATCCCTTATTGCAGCTTATGGAAGGTCCAACGTAAATGTAACTGCAAATGAAATTTTAGGACTGTTGTACTACTGCAGAGAACACTCTTCAGTTTGGATCAGTGTTGTACAGCACAAGAAAAATATTTCTTTGGGTCTTAATAATGCAATGTAATTATCACAATTAAGTTGTTATGAAATACAACCAATTATTTGTTCATTGACCTTTTTAATTAGCACAAACATACCGCTCCTTTGTTGTGAAACTGTTACTAGACCTAACAGTAAAATCATTAATAGTATTTTAGATCAACATTCATAATAGCCTATCAGACTTTATTTAATTAAGAGATTGGTTGGGAAGTCATACACAAAGGGGCACTTTGAGAACGGAGTTGTGAACCACAATTAGACTCTTATACTTTGGTGATAACATCCATCTTCTCAAATAGCCATAAAATTGGTTCATGGTGGTGCTGATGAGATGTGATAAAGGGTTTAAATGATTTGAGCTGTCCTTCACTTGGCTGGTTCCACTAACTATGGAATTTAGTTAAGTATGTTTCCACCGGCTCTTTACTGACCTCTTGGTGAAGGTCCTTACTTTTGTGACTCTCCTCTATACACATCTGACCGCTGGAATCCAACAGATCAGCACTGTGACTTGCTTTACTTTGCCCAGCAACCAAAAGGACATTTTATTGACGAGTTTTATGAAAACCATCAGGTTACGTGATGAATCTTCCAGATACGGGTGCGAATATGGTGCCTCCATTTATAAGCACGACTCGAAGCTGTAAGTCATATTCTCCGCTGTTGATAAGCTTCTGTAGATCATTTATATACCAGAACCTTACAATCTGCAGAAAATTCACTATGTTAGTCCTTCTTTAAATCCATGGACCACTGGTCATGTGTCTGGATCTGCACCATAGAGACTGTCAGGAGAGGGGGGGGGGGCTACCTGCAACCACAAGACTCCACCACCATGTCCTCATACTGCTTGTACACAACATTGTTCCCAGAGTCAATGTACAGTATGCTGATTGGACTGAGCTTGGCTGGAACACAGCAACTGGGCGGCGTGCTGCTGGGGTCCATGGAGTTTATGAGGGTCTGGATGATGGCGTGGTTTGTGGGCTCAAGGTGCGACCTCAGAGGGAAGTCGCACAGCCCCTCACAGTGATAGGCCTCATAGTCGAGCGGTGCTATGATCCAGTCGTCCCAGCCAAGCTCCTTAAAATTTACGCGAAGAGGTTTCTTGCTGCACCTCGACTTGGCTCTTTTACCGTTTCTTTTTCCATGACGATTCGCTAGGACCGTCCTTCTGCTCCTCCTGGCTTTGGATCGGACGCTTCCCCTCCGCGCCGTTTTTCGTGACCCCCTGAACTTCGCACTTCCTCTCCTGTCACTGAGTGGGTTCTCCGTCTTCTGAGACCTAGTGAAGGCGACCAAGATTGCCTTCTCCTGCTGGAGCCTATTGGCTCGGCCAAATCCAAGATGCGTCAAGTTAAGTTCTCCTTCTGATTTATCAGGAGAGGCCTGAAGTTCAAAGCAAAGCTCGTCACCTTGTGAAAAACGTAGTTGTTTTTTAAAAACCTCCCAGACATCCAAGACTTCCCACGCCGGTGGGCTATGATCTCGGACAACAGCAGACCAGGAATCCAGATTCTGTTCTGAGTGACAAGAATATATGTGAATGTTGAATATACCTGCGTCTGGCATGACGAAATTTGTTTGCGCTTTTCGGAGTATCCTCAGTTCGGCACCCATCAGTTCATCTTTGTCGGAAAGGGTTGAAATATTGAAAATGTACTTTTGTCTTTGCAAAGGGAAGTGAGACACGGGGTCTGGAATATAAAATAGGTGATCAGTAATTCATAGTTCACAGATTCACTTTGCAAGACACTGTTTCATCCGACCAGCCATCACTACATTTTGCTTTACCATCCTTTATAAATATTTGTCATTATCGTCACCATTTTCATCATTATGATTATAATAAACTTACATAATGATCACATGTACATTTTAGGTGAATGTATCACGATTTTTACAATAAGCTCCAGGAATTTATACATTTATTTCTTTGTTCGTTCAGTTATTTGTTTCTCAGTTATTCATCCATCCTGCAACAACTTATCCTATAGGACACCAGCAACTATGCGACACATATGTCTTATTTTAGAACACGCGTGCAATTGAAACTAGATCGCACTGATGTCCACACTTTTTGATTCATATAACGTTTTGTATAAACTAAGCACAAATATGATAATGTAATATTCCAGTGAATTAATTAATAAAATGAACAGGCTTTAAAGTCTACAGATAGAATAGAACAAATTTCATTAATTGGCAATAAGCGATTATTCTTCGGCATTAGCACATATGTTTCTTTTCACAAAAATGCTCGTGCAGCACCGAAATGATTACGGTCCTAACATTGAGGATATTTCACTCGCCTTTCATTTACTTTCACTCGCCTTTCCAATGCCTTTCCGTGACAATTATTGATTATCATTTAACGGGCACAATAATCCCATTTAACGGGATTCCCTTCTGGAAGATTAAAATGTGTTTTCAGTGCCATGCAGCCTATATGCATGTAGCAGTTTCACATAAAAACGACCATCTTGAAGCCTTTAAATTAATTGGTAAAAATACAAATCACATAATTCACAACATTGTTGTAAATTTTAATGGCATTTGTAAATATACGCACAAACTAATTTATGATAGACTGCCGTACGAAAAAACTTTAGCATCCTGCTTGATCCGCCCAGCAGAGCGACAATAGTATGGGAGACTGGGACCTTATGTGTTTCAGCTGCCTGTTTTACATTATACATATACGTTATAGAAATGGAACACGAAGTCACGAAAAAAGCTCTTGTGCACTTCTTGGTTTCATACTTATTTCATACTTATATATTCCCACCTCTGTGCCGACGAAATCCTCACTTTTACGATTTATGCTGATGCGTATATTAATTAACAGTCACGCAGTCTTCTCGTGAATTTATGCTGAAAAATGTGAAAACAAATGATAACGTTTAAAATTCATTAAATTTTTTGGCAATGTATTGTTTCTCATATTATTATTATTATTATTATTATTATTATTATTATTGTTGTTGTTGTTATTATTGTTATTATTATTACTGCTGCTGATGCTGTTCTTATTATTTGATTGATTTCATTATTCTATTGTTATTCAGAAATTAAGTTTTCGCATAGGACAGAATAGAGTAAGAATGAATTTCTTATGAAGGATGCATGATGACATTCATAAATTCAGTCCTAATTATAAAACGGAATGTGGTCGGGGTAGAATTGCATTAAAAGATGGCTTCTTTTCTCTAAATGAAAGTACTTTGACCTGTAATAGTTGTTATTGGTAGTTTATGCGACATCCGAAACTAATTCCCCTGTGGACTGGAACAGAACCTGCTGTCAGCGCAGCAACTGGGGACACTGGGGACAAAGTAGAGGAGAAATTTCATTAAAGTGGTGGCCACATGGGAAATTAGTCGCAAATTCTCCTAGTTATCGCTCTTTATTTGTTTGTTTTTCTTTGCAATGTGGTAATTGTTCTCTATAGACAACAATAATATATATCATATAGTATTTATTATAACGTGTTCACAGTTTAAAAGTTCAATAACATGCATTTACCGCAATATCATTTACCTTTTTTTTTCATTTTAGGGCAGCTCTCATGTTACTTATATTTTTTTTAGTGACGTATATTTTAAATAACATGCTTGACGATAGTTTTTAAAAGCTTGTAATACATGTTTTACGCCTAACAGAGTTCACCGTCCTGAAATCAAGGGCCACGGTTTAAGCACTTGCACGCGATAGCGAATCCTATGAAGCACGCGTTTCTCTGCTTAAAATTTGCATGTTTTGTTTCTGAATTTAATTTCAGTACGGCCCTCATATGCGCAAGGATATAAAATTTATCTATCCAGACGAAATATTTATTGTACAAGGCATTTGAAGATGTCTGTGAATATTTGTCCAATGGATATTTAATAATTATTTTAGATAAATATCCTAGTGAATCAGATGAACAGCATCATGGTATATAGGATGGTATAATGCTTTAAAATTAAAGCAAACAAAAAAAAACAACAAAAAATACCGCTCAGTTTATTTAGCATTACATGTTAATTTCAGTACGTGTTATACTTTTAAATATTTAATACTTCGAAGCGTTAAACTTTAAGACACACTAGACAGCAAATGGCAGTAACTGATCCTATATTTTTGTACTTTATGGTGTTTTGGTTTTACTGACCTTGCCCTTTGTCCACAAAACTTGTAATGATGTTAGCTGACTTTGCTGACTGAAAAAAACTTGCATTTAGCCCCAGTTTCTCGGCGGTAGAGTATGTCCTATAAATGGAAAGCATATACTCATGTGGCACAATGGTGCCTTTGAACCCACTCTGGTGATGCTGTTTGGTCAATGAGGATGCAAAAATATGTTTTAAGAATCTGCTTGCCCGATGTCCATTATTGTACATTCTAGTCGCTTTGGTGCCCCGTTGAATAGATGAAGAGTAAATAAAAGCCGACTGGAAGATCGGTAAATCCCAAAGAAAAAAGAAAATCAGACACATGGTGACTCCTCTGAGAATATCCATAGTAACAGGATGTAATAAACGACAATCGTAAGCTTTAAGATTGGTTTTGATATGGAAATTGTTCGAAGCTTGAAGAATGACGACTGTAATAACTTAATTTAACAAGGAGAAGATTGGGCTCTCCTATGACTCTCAGAGCCTGAAAGTCTGCTGAAGCAACAAAGAAACACGCCCACTTCAAAAGACTGTAGCATTTATTGGAAACCTTAGCCCTCTTATGTCCACCAGTATATTAAGAACCAGACCCCTCACGCGGCTAGCAGACCACGGCGAGGACTGGTGACCAGGTTGACCAGAACCTGAACAAATCCCATACAGTCCCAATTATGTACGCCGGACAGATATAATAAATTATGTAAAGTTATATGGCATGTTTCATGCAAGTATTGCGTTTCAGATTATCTAATAATAATATAAGAAATTTGCATATTGGGTAAGAACCTTTATTTAAATTTTAAATTTAAGGTCAATTGTCAAAAACACACAGTCGACGTCTGATTATTATAGTTACATGATTGTAAGCCACTGGAATTAGCTGTATTAGCATAAATCGGCCAAAATTATATACATCATAGATCTAGTTTATAGTAGACGGTAAGGTTTTTGTCGGTTATATAACTGGATCGTGCCGCTTAAAATGAAAACGGCACGCAAATATTAACCATGTAATATTACACATGATTCTATAGAATGGAATGAAACGGGGCAGACAAAAAAAACAGATGCATGGTTAATATTATTTCAACAGAGAATCAACCCTGATGTTATCACCGAATACCGACAAAAAACACACAGAACCATTTGTCATATTTTCCCGACTTCAATATTGCGGTATAGTTTTTCCCCAGGGGAAAGCTTCTCTGAATGGCCATAGCTAAGCTCCTGGCTGAAGTCTTGCTTAGATGCGTCTCCTTTCCCATCATTTACGGTCACATGGAACACGGCCCCCAAACCAATTAAATAAAAATAAAAAAACAACTAACAGCATTCATAAACACTCAGGACAATGACGATATTATCCCTGGATAACTTCGATTTCATGGTTAACTACCCACGACGTAACCTGCCCGATGTACTAAAAAAGAATGCATATTTACCACGCTTGATTACATTGTGATTCCAGACCGATTTTTTCATATTCTTAAATTCGATTCCAATTTGATCAACTGTAAGCTGATCCAATTTTTCCTTTTCAGGTTAATTAACCGTTGCCCTTAACCCACAACAGCCAAAACAGTCATATATGACTTCAACAATTTTAGCATTAAATAAATAAATGCAGTCCAATGTAAATAATCATAAGAAATATACGCAGCTCATATTCACCGCTACACATATTTCTGGTATTACTACATGTCAGGAAATATTGACCTGACAAAAATGGTTTAAATCAAGAAGTGATTTTAAAGTAGTACGTGGATTATACTGCCCCCTAGCGGATTTCTCTGGGAAGTCACAAAAAAACTAGTTTTTCCATCCAACCATTTTCAAACCACTTACCTTGGTCAGCTTGATCTATGAGGAATGCATTCATTAGCGGACAATTGTTTGAATGGCTGTCTTTAATGTTATTTAATATTTGCTACTAATATTTTTCGTTTCAGCAACTGAGAATTAATTAAAACCCCAGTTGTTAAATGTGATGTAATTAATGGACAATACCAGGCAGTATTTTTTAGATTTAATATTTCGTGGGTATCTTTCTTCCTCCGTTACATTTTTCCACTTACTGACAAGGGTCACGCATTTCCTTCCCTCAACGTCCACTGTCCTTCAGACGTCAGAGTAACTTGTCAGTTGGTAACTGATTTAAACCTTAAGCACCAGGTAAGATTACTTAAGCCTAAATTTCCAAATAATGACTTCAGCAACAACCAAAATAAAATTTAATAAAGCTACTGTTGTTCAAGGGGAAGCTACTTACCATAATGAACAGTAAATATAGATATCCATAAATTATACGAATTGCGTTGCGTCATGTTTGTTAAACTTTGATTTCATCCATCTCGTCCCTAATTTCAACAGAGAGCGGGCTTTCAAAGGCTTTCAACGTCATATTCTCTGCTATCATGTTTCCATTTATCATTACGAATGATAATAGCAGTGGGCCTATGCGAACAAATTTCTTGCACAAGTGTTTCGGTAATCATTGGGGAAATTCTGTAATTTACAGGTTCGGATTGATATTGAAATAACACAGGAAATATCACACATTAAATATTTTTAAAAAACTTTAACATGAATCGCAACACCCCATGACTATGGGTTACCTCTCAAGCAATCAACTGACTTCAGCACCATGGACAGCCGACGTGTTAGGGGGTCTTTCGCTCATATATTTTAAATGATCTATCTATCTATCTATCTATCTATCTATCTATCTATCTATCTATCTATCTATCTATCTATCTATCTATCTATTATACAGCAAATAAAGAATGAAGTAATTGGGTACTACCAGGGCCGGTCACTCCTATATGGCGCCAACGTATGAGGAAAACTGATTTTCAGTCAAACATAACATGGAGCAAGCAATTTGTAGAGGAAACAAGTAGTATAAAATAATAGTAAAACCACTGATTGAGCTGTTGTTATACGAATTGGGCTACATTTTCATGTCTTTTCAGTTTTCTATGTATGATTAACGAACAAACATTGCTGAATGAAAGTCGCGGTCATTACAGCATGCATTATGTACAGGAATTACCCCTATAACTGCACATGAATAGACGGGGGTAATAATGTATGGTACGCCTGATCACACCCTTTCAACCGTGATGTAAGCTCTTTTTTAGACAACTGTCCCGCTGTCTTAATCACAAATGATTTTAAAATTGGAACTTTTGAGTAGCCTGCTTTATATTCTACCGATAAAGGCTGGCAATAAAGTAATAATTTAGCCACGCGGGAGAAAGAGCTTTGTTGTGTTTGTGGTCTTTCGCTCACGTTAGACCCAGTAGGCCCGTTAGTGTATGTACTTCAATTCATAGGCATGAATTTAACGACTGCTCCAATAATCAGGAATGTCAATGAATGAATAAATCAATCAATCAATCAATCAATTAATCGATCAATCAATAAATCAATTGGTCTTCGTTTGTTTTTCCAGACTGCTTCATTTTTCACGCAAACTACCTCTACTAATTTTTTATAAATATGCCATTTGAAATCATCGTCTTCTTCGCAAGAACTATAACTCATTACGATTTTAGAAAACTTAAGAGAAGCACCTAAATAGTTAACTGTGTTATGTAACGTAATCCTTATAATGTTAGTCGAATTTCTTACGTCCAGTATCACGTAATTCAGATGGGAGCTGCCTTCTTACATGACTGCTCGTCTCAGCTAGAGTATTGCTATATATTAGGCAGTCAGGCTAACGCATTCAGATCAGTCGATCAGTCGGTCGTTCCTTCAGAAAAGCAGGAAATTGGGTGAATTGTTTAATAAGTGGATCCGCATCTTCTTTAGAAGACCGCTGAATTATTTCTAAACGTTTCGTCATAAAAGGCAAGTACATTTCAATATATAATTTTTATATATATATATATATATATATATATATATATATATATGGAACCTGCCTTATTTAAACAGGTAGTAACGCGGTTATACAGCAAATGCATTACTAATTATATTCAGTCGTTGCAAGCTAGGATTCGTATTAAATGGATTTAACAAACAAGTAGTGCAACTCGCGAGTAATGTTAGGTTTTCTCGGTATCTGTTGGGGGCAAAAAATGCATTTTATTTTTTAGCTTGGTGGCTTTCAATAAGACGTTAACGCGATTTTCTTGTTGATACGCCCTTATACAGTTTTCATGCAGGATCCAGAAATCACGAGGTATTGGGTTGAGTTTTATTATTTATAATAGCATTCAAGTATTTAATAACAGGTTTACGCCTTACGTCTGAATAAAACCTCAAAATTCACAAAATATTGTTGTGTTATATTTTAAATCAAATTGTGCTTTATATTTGAAGGCTTTGAGAGAGCCTGATTTAACAGTAGGTTACTATAGCGACATTATTAAGAGCTTACAGTGCTTAGATTTTTAATGATGGTGCCTGGTAAGGGCGTAGGTTTGTTTTCAATACTGTAACCAAATCAACTCCGACCCCCTTAACACACGGTACTCTTACAATATTGGTAGGTAGATGGACCTAACCTGCATACCCAAATTTTTACGCCCTTGGTGCCAGGTTTTTTTTTTTCAAAACCACAACAATACCTTCATCGAATCGCAATCGGATTATTCTGAGCATGCTTTTGAATTACCGGAACACCTATATGCAGATACAAGGAGGCGCAACTTCTAAAATGGAAATCAAACTAACCAAGAATACAGCTTAAAAAATAACTACTTAACATGGGCGTCGTTAGCCCCGATGCCAGTCTTCCTTCCAAATAAATAAAAAAAAGACAAGCCCCGGGAAAATTTGACTTAACCCCTGATCATTTCAACAGTTTGAGCCCCCCTTGCTATATTTATAGAACCGGCTGCTGCATCTTTATTTATGTACGTAAGGAATACGGACGAACTGAATTGCGTGAAGAAGTTAAATAAGTGGTCTGACCAAGACTAACAGCTGTTCCCAATATATTTAACATGACAATTAATGTGAAGATCGAGTTAATGTGAAACGCGATTCTCTCATCCAAATACTGACAAAACCCACCCAAGTGCAGAGAAAAAAATCCCAAAATGCCCTGCGCGTTCGCTGCCTTTCTCAGTCGGTTGCTGTTACTGTGGTTCAGGCAGGCGACCCACTGGTAACCGGCTGCGCCTTCGTTTCCTATCGCTGTGATGATGCCTTGGGACACTGGATGAGAGGAAATGCTGCCACGGAGCTGCGCATTCCCGGTGATCAGCTCTAACAGGCTGTCAAAAATGTACGGTGTGCTGACTACGTAATCGCTGTTGCTAAGGCTGCAACGTAACAACAGGAAATGCGGGAACATTTTCCTCAATGGACTAATAAAATATGAACATGAAAGAGGAAACGCGGAACCATGTCCCCCCGCTTAGGTTAGATTGGTCCAATAGATTTTGTTCTTATGACATCACACAGCGCCATATTTCTGAATTGCGGTTTTACTGCTTTACCACCATTAGCTGCGATAATAGGGATCCCCTTCCACAGTGGAGACCTGTTAACAATGCGGGACCCAAGTCTGAAACAGCACAATTCTGCTGTCCTCTGCCCTTATTTCCAGGACCAAAATGATGGACACTGTCCTTCGAGCACCTTTCCTCTGCTGCTATTTGCTAGTTCTGTTGCCAGCCAGAGTGTAGCAGCTCTGCAAAGCATCACCTAATTTTACTCTTAAATGTAAATGCCTTCATGCCAATGTGACAATGTTCCGAATGCAATCAAGGAGAAATGAAAGTTTCCTCAGAATGATACATTACGGTAGCCCTTGTGTGCTAATCATAAACAAGCAATAATGAGCTCATTATTGCTTGTTTATAATTAGCACATAAGGGCTAGGGTAGGAGAGGGAAGGAGAGGGTTTGGAACTGCTTTTGCTATGGCAAGAAAAAGACAGTCCTGTTCACACTACAATGCGAAAATAACATTATTAAACTCTGCAATATACTGGGGCCTTAAAAGTCTACAGAACTTGTTTATCCTGTATATGGAAGGCGACAGGTAGGCAGTGAAGTTAACAGAGGGGGGCAGTGATATGTGAAGACATTTTATTGCCAGTGAGATCTCTAGCAGATGCCCTTACAGGTCGATGGTCTGGAGTAAACAATAATAGGAATGGAAGAAGGGGACAGAGCTGTGCTTAATGAGATCATGGATATGAAGAGTGTTAGACATAGCCGGGTTTTCAGAGAGAGAATCTCAGAAGGACAGGATTCATTTGTAACAGTATTCTGGTAGTTTTTGAAATTACAAAAGCTCTTGTACACGTAATCCAGGAGTCTCTGCTCCACTCCATGAACAAACCGAGGATTAGCTCTTATATTAGTTAATTATTTAACCAAAGTTAAATAATGTTGACATATCTGTGTATGTGGCCAGTCTTTTTCCTTTTTGACAGCTTAGTAGGTCAGATGTGAGAGATCAATACCACCTCACACATTCATCTCCTTTTCTTACTAGGAATTTATACTGTAAATATATCAAATAACTTCCTCTTTCTATCTAGTTCCAGCATAAATCAATCCAGCAATGAAGAGTACAGCAAAAGCTATTTTATAAGCATACATTAAGCTCCAGTCAGACTAACATTGCACAATGTTAAAATTCCAAGCAGTATCTTTTACTGAAATAACCAAACAACAGGGCTTAATGGCAGCTTTAATATACCTGTACTATTATCAAATAGGTCTGTTGTACATGTAACATAACAGGAAACGCATATTTGTGCAAAATAGTATCGAAAATCCAAATATTTCACTAGATATAACATTAGTTTTACTTATAAGGTACTTGCACGGCGTAATTGTGCCCAATAAATAGCCCAATGCTCAATAAATTTGTACTGAAAGTTAAGTTGTGTCTCCTCAATATCCCACTTTCTTTTACTCCGTCAAGTATTTGGATTTTAGTGTGACACCACATTAATAAAAAGGAAAGCAGCGACAGGCTAGGAGTTCATTTTAGCATGACTTGGATGACTGAGTAAATGTCATCAGTAAGGAGCGCTCGCACCGTTATCTTCCAGTGACGGCGCTGAAGCTTCTTTTTCCTGAATGCCACGTGTCTTAATGGCGCAGTGCCGCATGAGTCTAAACTCGTTTTTCTTCCCTTGGCAGGTTTACAGCTCACAAACTGCCTTTTCCAGCGGAATGGGACCATTCCCAGAACACGAGGTGTCTGTTATGCTTTTCTTTTATCCCGGCCGGTGCTTTGCTTGTCTGCATGCATTTTTTAATGAGAGCGGATTCAGAAGTACTTTTGATTTTGTTGTACCTACCTTTAATCGTAACATGCGATCTCTTAACTGGAGTATTGTCGCAGCGTGGGATATTAGCCGTGTTTTTTTCCTTCTTGCGGATTACCAGCATTGACTGTTTTTTATGGTCGAATGACTTTGCTCTTACTTGCACTTAAGACATTCATTCATTCATTTATTTATTACGCTGTAGTTAAAAATATGTATCCCAGATTTTTAGATGCGCATGCTGCGTATGATCTAGCAGAATTTAAGGAGGCAGGATCCGTGAAAGACGTGTAGAGTTTTCCGCAGAAAATATAGTGCATACATGTACTAATGTCTTAAATAGATTTTTCGCGGCCTCTCGGAATTACCACAAATGACTGTAGGGCTGGTCGTGTTGCTGGCAGGAGTACCGGGCGCAGGGAAAGGAGAGGCCACGCAGCCGCATCCCACGGCTGATCCTTCGTCCTCAGAGCCCCGATCAGGCAGAATCGCCGCTGACGGAGTCACCATTTTCCGAAGAGGATAACAGAGACTGCGACCTCATCTCCGATCACTCCAAGGGAACAGTTAGCACCAGCAGTTTCTGTTCAGGTACCTCCTTACTAGTCGCAAATATCAGTGTAACAAAGTTTAAACCCGAGAACTTTATTTAATGTTTTCAGTTTTTTATATATATAATAGACTGTGTAACTTATGACGCATGCATTTATACATCTGCAAACATACAAAAACGCTTGAACGCTTGAATTACATGGGCTCCTGCTACAAAGCCACCCAATTCCCCGCTCCCGCCCCCCAGTATAGTTAAAAAAATTAATCTTGTAAATAATAGAAGTAACCTAGTACTTTGTGTGTTCAGTATGTTTTCATTGGTATTCCGAGATTTGCTGAGATAGCTGTCATAGCAAAAATGATTGTCGATTCGAGAATTTTGCAGGTGAAGAGCTCAGAGGGGCCAGCTGTGGAGGTATCAGTAACAGATGGTAAAATGTACAGCATGTTGGCAGATGACTATGTATTTCTCATAGAACTTGTCTTTTACAGTATCTGCACAGAATGTATAGCTCTATAGTAGTGCAACAGTGATTATTTGACCTCATTCACTAGCAGCACTGTTAGCAGGACGCTAGCTGGAATTAGGGCTGCACTGGCCATCTGGAATCTGAGGCATTTTCCCTGTGGGCCAGTGGGCTGGCAAAATTTACCATGGCGGACCCCAAAGTCCTATCCTAGTCTAGCCCTGGCTGGAGTAGTTGTTCCTATTGTAGATCACCATCTTTGCAGACCATTACTTTGTACACTGCCACCTTTGTAGACTACTACTTTGTAGACTGCCACCTTAGTGGACCACCACTTTTGTCTGGATGCTGTGCCCTACTGCCTCCTCGCTCTCCCACTCAGATGACACGGGATGCCCTAGTAGCCAGTTGGCTTCCCCTTCCAAGACCCCCACTGGCTCCGAAAGCAGTCCCCTGGGGTCCCCCTCGCCTAACGAGCGCAAGGGGAAGGTGAGAAGGGCACGGACCCACGCAATGGCTGAGTGGAACGTACCCCCCATCAGGCCAAAGAGAGAGCAGAGACCCTCGGCAGGCCCCAGAGGTGAGACTTTTCTCTGTATACATTCTGGATATAGGCCTACAATATTGGCCAAACACACATGTGATATTATTCATTGAAATGTTGATAATAAAATGTTTTTATAGGCCTTTACTTGAATACATTTTCTTTAACTAGACATTACTGTATATTTGATTGTATAGGTGGAGCAGGTGCTCTGGCAGAGGGATTAATGTTGCTGGTTACTGGTTCAAGGCATAACTGGGGCCAAGTGAGTCCTGAAGGAGAAACATTTATATTGTTCTAATAAAAAGAACCTTCTGGGTAAATTTATTTGGAAAGGATTGTTCGCTAAGCAGGTGAACATTAAATTTTGTCCAGATGGGATGAAAAAAAGCATTGGTACAATTATTAATCACTAATTAATGACCATATAGGGATATTAGACACTAGCATGAAACAGAATGACCCATTTGAGGGGACAGGAAACAGCCTTTGGAACAGGTAAAATGCTTTATGTTTTTGAGATTAACACCAATTTTGTTTTACCAGAATACAGCTAATCTTAATATATCATGACCAGTATTTGCTTCCACAATGAAAGGTGGAATGTGCTTAATTGGTAAATTGGGTACAAGCCTGGTAGATAGACTAAAGCGTAATTGCCAACTAAAAGGAAGGTTTGAATGACACTGGGTGTGAACCTTTCTTTCCAATTAAAATAATTACACCGCAATTTATTTTCACCATGCGGGGAGGTGAGGGTTTGATTGAAATAATTTTCCTCAGCACTTTTCCCCCCCACCCACAGTTTTTCCTCCTGCCTTTGTTTGTTCGACCACAAATGTTCTAAAGGTTTGCACTAGCATGGTTATATCACAGGGTAAGAGGTATCACTCCTGTAAGTTGATCTTGTTGACATTATAACTTTTTTTCCTTTTATTTAGTTTAATTGTCGCCCATAAAGACTGGGCTTTCATGTTCTCTCTCTGCTTGTGAAGCAAGTTTTACTACCATGGTCTATTTTTAGCCAGACATGGCGATTGTTGTACCAGACGCTTTGCTTGAATGTTCGTTTTATCCCACGGTCAAAACTTTTAATAAATTTGTTAAAAGGTTATGCTGGATCTTATTTTGTTGCTCTAGGTTTAATGGACTTACTACAGTAGATTGATTTAATTGGATAAGGGTGTTTTTGTGCATTTCACTGATATAAATGCAAAATGACTTCTCGTCTGAGTCCAATGTTTTTCTCAATCAATCTGCCAATAGTCTGGCCCCTGAACTACCCAGGCAGGTTTTTAAAGCGCTTGTTGTTAACAAATTTGTTGATGGTCCCTTCTTGAAGCAATAATCTTGATCCTATTGAACCCTCCAAACCCTTTATTGGGCATTTTTGTGATTCTCTTGTCTGGCTAATTGCCAGCAACTGTACACTGCTGGAAGGCAGAAGTGGGATGAACGGGTGTTTACAGTGACCAATTCTCTCTCCCTGTCAGGCAGTGAAGCAGACTTCAGCTCATCCAGTAGTGCTGGTAGTCTTGGGGCAAGCCGGACATTGGCCACCAGCTCTGGAGGGAAGAAAATCTGCTACCCACGCAGGTGCTGCTGCAGTCAGGAGTGTGCTGAACAATTTTTTTGACTACATAAGATGAAAGAAAAGACCTAATGCTTGTCAGGGTGTATATTAGTCCATAAACATGTTCAAATGTTGCCTACCAGGGGGTCAGAATCCAAACAAAGCAGAATGATTCTATGTTGAGACCAAGTATGAGCAATTTAATGGCTCCCCTATTTGGGAGCAAACTTAGGCTTGCAGTGCGTGTGAATAATTTTCATTCAGAAATGTTGTTCCATGGGGGGAAAAAGCATTCTACATTACACTGATGGGTCATCTCTGAGGGTAACCCTAACATTCCAATTACCTAAAGAAGACAACGGTTCTTCATGTGCCTTTAGAAGGATGCTGCCAAGGGGTCTTCCATGGTTTGACAGCCCTCTCTTATCTTAGCCGTGGTTCCCAGACCAAGGGTGGCGTCCTACTGAATAAAACTCTGTTAAGCACCTCCATGGCCCAGGACAAAGAGCTGGTCTCTGCACTCTACAGGACATCCCCACGTGCTCCTCCCTCCAACAGCAGTAGCAGTAACAGCAGTCCTACTACCAGGTATAGTTTCACTTGTTGAATTCAAGCACGTTGGGCATGGCTACCAGCATGTTCTGCTCACATGGCACTCAAATATATAGGTAGATATATTTATCTACAGAGCTTTCTGTGAACATTCATATTTGCATTTGGAATATACAAGTATTTGAATGTTTGGCCATTCCTAAAATCCCTTCTGAATATTGATGGACTTTCTCTTCAGGAGGTCAAGCTCTGGCCGCTTGTCTTGTGTGGAAAGCTATGGAATCAAGGCCCCCAACCCTGAACAGTATCTGACTCCATTACAACAGAAGGAAGTTGCCATCAGGCACCTGAAAACCAAGCTGAAGGACTCTGAGAGCAGAGCTCAGGAACGGTGGGCTATGATGTCTACAGCAGTAATAAATTACTAGGAGCAGGCAGACTTCTCCAATGTACTGCCGACTCTTTGCGTAATAGAAGCGGTTCTTTCTTGCAGGGAGTCTGAGATCGAGGAGTTAAAGGCGCAGCTGGAACGGATGCGGGAGGACTGGATTGAGGAGGAGTGCCACCGAGTGGAGGCCCAGCTGGCCCTGAAGGAGGCGCGTAAGGAGATCGGGCAGCTCCGCCAGGTGGTGGAGACCATGAGGAGTAGCTTGACCGAGAAGGACAAGGGCATTCAGAAGTACTTCACAGACATCAACATCCAGAACAGGAAGTTGGAGTCATTGCTCCACAGCATGGAGATGGCACAAAGTGGTTCCCTGCACGATGAATCTGCCTTGGACTTTATCTGTGACTCCCCTACTGGGTCGATGGCCAAACTGGAGGGTGGACTGGCCCTGGAGGACCAAGCTATTGAGGAAATGGCTGACAGTGGTTTATTGGTTAATGATGAGATGGCAAACCAGACAGACATTTTTGAGCAGGTCTTGACATCCACTGCAGTTGACCCTGGCAGTGATGCCCACTCAAGGCTGGGGGCAGAGACGCTGGTCCTGCTGCATTGTGAGCAGAAGACCCATACCAGTCTGCCTCCAGACATAGGCTGGGACAGTCCTAGTGAGAAGGCTGTCCAGACTGATATCACAGGTGCTTGGGATCTCCAAGACTTCCTCTGTCATCTATTGAAATTGCATGCAGAGGGAACGCTCCCAGTGTCAGTGCTGAAAGCTGTGGACATCAGCCCGTTACTGCACTTGGCCACCAGTGGCCATGCTTCCCCTATCCTGTTGACTCCTGAGAAATCGAGTGACTCCGGTCTGTACTCCGAGTTGGCAGATTTAACACGCTTTGAGGAGCCGCATGCCAACCTGGCTCAGGTTGTCCCCAAAGACACTGGCATTTTGGAGGTGACTTCTGATCTTATTTCCAACACTGGGCTGAGCCTATATGACCATGGGTCACATCCACCCTGCTCTCCGGCAAATGAGCGGCAATCGGCAGTAGTAGCTCAGAGGTCATACTGGAGCAGTAGCTTCTTGGTGGACCTTGTTGCTCTTGCTGTACCAGCTTTGCCAACTGTAGCTTGGCTATATGCCATGCACAAGAGGAAGGGCGTGCCAGTGTACAACATCGGAATGCTGATCCGTGGTTGCTGTCTTGTGGGCCTGCATAGCCTCCGTCAAGCCTCCCTAGGGCCAAATGCTTAACTGGCTTCACCCACGGGCACAAACTCAAAGAGCACTTCACGTCTGCTTTGCTGGTTATTCACAGCTTTTCGTCATGTTAATTTGCACTGCGCACAGTTATTGGCTGAGACAAATGCTGAAAGTTTGAGTAATTTGCACTTTATGGAAGATTGCATGGAATATTTAAGTTTGGTTGGGGGGAGGGAGGGTAGATGTTAGTTATTTTTTGTGTGTGTGTGTGTGTGTGGTCAAATTGACAATTTTAAATTTTACTATAGGTATTTTAGGGAACTTGATGGTATACAAGCTGTTCATGTTTACTTGTACATGAAATGATGCTCTGGTATAGTAGACGTACGTGACCTGTGTAATATTTACATATGTTCTACCGCATTAAAGCATGACTCATCTCCTACGTCGTGCAATCATTTGAGCTGAAGATTTTTGGAGCTTAATGTCTTAACCTCCACCAAGTGCTGCAACAAATAGCCTCTGCGTTTCTATCAGGAAACTAGATGTTCTTATTCTTTAATTACTAGAATCTCTGGTGCCTAAAAGCAGCTGCTTATCCTGCTAGCAGGATCCAGGGCCGATCTGTTCAGGTCCCTCTACTGGAAGATATGCTACTGGAGTGAGTATAAGCTTGGGAAGTAACCCTTTTCTGAGAACGGCGTATTGTAGTTTATTCTGAAAAGCATGGACTTCATAAATTTAGTGATTGCAATAGGAGGGAATTTTATTGGCCTGATGTTTGCTGTGCCAAACTTCTCATCCCATATAGTGAGGAGCCAAACGCTGCTTTTATTCTAAATCGGGGCGAGTGTGCAGAATAACTGCAGTAATTCCATGTGGGTTGCAGTCATGTGACTGACGTCATACTGGCTCATACACGCCATTCCGTAAGCAGAGCAATGCAGTTTAGTATCTTGCTGGTCATCTGAAGAGCAAAGTGGCCATTGCAGGTCAAAAAGGAACAAGTGCAACCCTTCTGAGAAGAGCAAATTTACTGCCTGCGTATTGTATAATCCTAGAGATATTCACGGCTGGATATTAAAAATACCCCAAATGTTATGGATTTACCCATGTCAAAAATAAACTTTGGAAGTGGATCACAGTCTTTTGTAATTTGTGAAACCTGTATCAAAAGGAGGCAAAAGAAATGGAATGATTCTGCCTACAGCACACTATACGCCGTCAGAATGCAGCACGTCGGGACATAAACGACCCCATTGATCCTCTTAGCCCTAGTTCACAATCCACATTCCTAACCAGCCACAGATATTTAAAATTATATCACCAGTGAACATTATTCTCGCACACGCACATACTCTGCCATAAAGAGAAGACTGTGGAAGGACGAGCTCACAAAAACAGTCTCTCAGAAACTCGGTTACTTTGCTTTTATGCCAATAGCAAAATCACCACACACAGAATGGGAGATGTGGCCAAAACCAACCTGCCTTCTCTTAACAGCTAAATGAAGATATAACCCCCCCGCCCCAATCCCGAGGAAAATCGATGACAAAGGGTACGGACCCACATGCAAAATAAACTCCAAGAGTAATTATCGTGCTGCATGGGCACTGGAAGAGCCAGCTGCCAGGGCTGTGAGAGATTCTGTGTCCAAAGATACATGATACGAAGAAAATTCAGTTGTACTGCCAGGGCAACCTGTTCTTCAGAGCACATGAACCTGCTTTTCTTTCCAGCTTGTTTTAAGGTGTTCATTGCTTGCAGTAACGCAGAAATCCTCCCAAAAATAGCTCCTGCAGTCTGAAATACTGGTGTAGCTCTGCTGCTAGGGAAGCCTTCACTCTGGCTGGGTTTTAGTGATATAACAGCGGCTCACTCCACCATCCCACTGTGCCCATGGGAGTTTTACTTACACAAAAATGTTCTGAGGGCAGAGGGAACAATGATTGGTTGGTCCTACCTCCTCTACAATGTGATTGGTTATATCCCTGAACCAATCTGCTGA
Source organism: Brienomyrus brachyistius (assembly GCF_023856365.1). Lineage (NCBI taxonomy): Eukaryota > Metazoa > Chordata > Actinopteri > Osteoglossiformes > Mormyridae > Brienomyrus > Brienomyrus brachyistius. The sequence goes on along the minus strand of NC_064555.1, from coordinate 8,711,738 downwards.
TGACCAGATCAATTAAAACGGAAATAACACCATAATCATCATCATCAACACTGTCATTGTTGTGCACAGTCTCGTACTCTAAAAACCTGGGTGTGAACACAGAAGGATTAGCATCCTCAGATAAATAATATGAACACCATAAATAAAGTGAATAAGATATAACAATATGAAGTGACCAGGATGGGTGGAAGGTCATCGTCCATGAGCCGAACATCCAGTGATAAGACAAAGAAGTTAAAAAGTCCCCTAAAATTGTGGAAATCGGCTGCTGTGAAAAGCAGGCCCGCTGCCGGCAGTTTCCTCACTGTCTCCAAAGCAGTAACTAACAGGTAGCTTTATGAGGATCTGATCTACTGAAGCAGGATACAATGCAGAAATCCATAACATCCCTTAACTTGTATCATGACCAGAGTGCGGCCACTGTTAGGAAAGCTTGACAGCTATTTTCTGTTCTTTCTTCATCAGTCTCTGCACTTCCTTTTCCATTTTCTTCCTCTGCTGTTCCATCGCCCGTTTCTCCCTCTCGGCCAACTTCTGCTGCCTGCATAAAAGAAGAAAAACGATCTATGAACCTGGAAATTATTATTTTTTTTTTTTTACTGTTGATGAAGTTATTGAAGGGAAAGGTATGTGTGGCCACCTGCTGTTTCGGAGAAAAATGACAGCAAGGCAGATGCGACATTTTCCAATAAAGAAGGGAACTGACTGGCGTTTTTCCAATATTATACACTAATGATTCCTACAGTGTGAAAATTAAAAGTTCTAGCAGTTTCCTTACGCTCACAGGCTTAGGAGTGCTTGTGCTTGTGAACATAAATCAGAGAGGGAAGGAGGGGGACGGAGGAGAGAACACACCTCAGCACCTCTTCTGCCTCCCAGGTAGCATCAGACTCATCCTCCCAAGCATTCGTCTGCTCTTGCCAGGTGTCCAGGTCTCCCAACTCAGCCTGTGACAGAGACATCACTGGGGTTCAGCCGTGAGCCGAGAGCCCTCGGACCGTCTGTAAGCAATAAGCAGCTTTTTTCAAGCCAACAGGCATCAGTATTTTTAAGTGCTAATAAATCTCTTGGTTTCTGTTGACCTCCTCAAAGGTAAATAAAAAAAATAATAATAAAAAAAACAACAGGCCATCAGAGAACAAAGCAGCAATGTTCTAATAAAGCCATCCCTTATTATACTGCAGCTAGAATAAGGGTCCCACTGAGAGCACAAGCCCCAAAGAAGGGACTGGAAGGATCACACCCACCGACGGCTGGATGAAAGGCATGTCCTGCGTGACGGCCAGGCGGCTGGAGAAGCCAGTGCTCCCATCAAGCAGTGAGAAGTTCAGGGGCTCCCGCTTCTTCAAGATGATCTAGGCGACATGGAGGAGGACCATGTTAGAGCTATGCACGCTCATGCCAGTCTAGGTCGTTAGGTATAAACCGCGGTCATATGAGGCTGGGCCTCCAGCCCCTGTCTGATCTTCAGCGTCAAGATCAAATTGGGAAATACTGCATGCCACCCAGCTTCAAGGCTAAAGGCTATCAGTCCTGAGGAGGGTCACCTTCTGCGTTTTCCTGATGGTGGGGGCCATGTCTTTGAAGTAGTCAGGCTCCTCCTCATTCTCACTGGGTTGGAGGGGCACGGCACCGTTGCCACCCTCAATCTTGATGCTTGTTGGGGCGTCATCATCCCAGGAGCTCCACTGCTCGATCTCCGGCTGCAGAAGTGGGACAGAGACAAAATGAGCAGTCCGAGCAGTTGCTTGGCATTAAATGCCACTGGAACAGTGATTTTTGACTGCACTGGTTTTCCAGTGAAAGAATTTCACATTCCCCACAGGGAATGTTCTAAAGAAAATCAGACCTGAAGAAAAGCTAGCCAGCTACGGGCCATGGGGTTATTGTTACTGGCCTGTGCAATTATTAAAAAATTTAATAAAATTTTTTTTTTGCAAAGTTTCATGTTCAAACCAGTCTACTGACTACTTCTATTCTCTCTCCAGTGGTGCAATTCACTGCAAAACCAAAATGCTCCCGAACCATCAATTATAACTCACTGTAACCAGTTATAACCAACTTACAGCCACAGTTACATAATGTTTTCAGTGTTGAAGAACTACTTGTAATTTTAGGTTCCAACCCTGTCAAAAAAAAAAGTATTCATTCATTCATCGTATTGTATTGTGTGCCATTAACTAAAAATGATGTACCAAACAAGATACAGCAAGATGTTTCTGCATACTTATGTAATAAGCTAGTTAAATTATAAATCAACCTCACAGATAACTCTGGCTGAGCCACTTAGAATAAAACTCCGGACCTCTCAGTTGGTGAGCAAAGTTATTTCTTTTATTCAAGCAATCCAGCAAAGTGCTCCCGTCACATTCTGGCACCAAAGTTGTTAGGAGAATGCTACATAAAACGAACACGTCATATCGGGGTCCCAGGCAGACTTAAAGGAGAACTTCTCTTCGGCTGGGAATTGATTCTAACCAACCACAAATTCTTTAATGTCATGATTACATATTCTAAAAAGAGGCTGTATATTTTATATTCAACGAACATAGATCTCCTTTGACAGAAAGGCTCTGTTCAGTCATGTTTTCACATTTCCTTAAACAAGGTGACAGATAGTGTCACCTGGGTGCATGATGAGTGACGATCACTCGCAAAACTAGCATGAAGAGTGACACCGTCCACTAGTGCTGCTATTTCAGTATCGTTTCCTCCATAATTTCATCTATCTGTTTTACATAGCGGGGGCGGCATGGTGGTGCAGTGGTTAGCACTGTTGCCTCACACCTCTGGGACCCAGGTTCGAGTCTCCGCCTGGGTTACATGTGTGTGGAGTTTGCATGTTCTCCCCATGTCGTCGTGGGGTTTCCTCCGGGTACTCCGGTTTCCCCCCACAGTGCAAAAACATGCTGAGGCTAATTGGAGTTGCTAAATTGCCCGTAGGTGTGCGTGTGAGAGTGACTGGTGTGTGAGTGTGCCCTGCGATGGGCTGGTACCCCATCCTGGGTTGTTCCCTGCCTCGTGCCCATTGCTTCCGGGATAGGCTCCGGACCCCCCGCGACCCAGTAGGATAAGCGGTTTGGAAAATTGATGGATGGATGGATGTTTTACATAGCCACTTACTGGGTACAGGGTGACAGTGACCCTTGAGAACGATATACAAGATTTCTAAAATCATCAGTGCCCTACTGCAACTTGGTAGGTCACACACTTGGAATATCAATCCTTTGAAATCACACTTGAGCTTTACTAACCTGTTTGGGTAATGAGAAATCCACAGTTGTCGGTAAAGAAATCTGATCGCCGCTGAGCTTTCGAAACCTTCCGGACCTAACAATGGATTGGATGGGGAGAAGAGGGACAAAATTGATACGTAATCTTCCTCCTAAAACAAAACTTACCTTTGATTACATTTCTTCAAAGTATGTTAGATTAAATATAGGAAAGAATTTTTATTCATCGCTTTAACATGGGTCCCAACACAACAGAACCTACAGGTCCTATATAAAAACTAACAAAGTACAGTCAAACCTCGGATTGCGAGTAACTTGGCTTGCGAGTGCTTTGCAAGACGAGCAACAATTTTAAATTAATTTTAACTTGACAAACGAGCGAGGTCTTGCAATATGAGTATTATGTATACGCTTTGTCTGGTGAGCGTCACGTAATCGCTACTGAGCCGATGGTTCTTCTATCTCTATTACTGCGGGATTGCAGGTAATCGTTTCCAAAGCTTGGTCCGAGTTAGCATGCCTCACTCGTATAGTCGTAATTTAGTAGAAAAGCACCACCCAAATAATGGTACAGCAGTGCAAGTGATGAATCTGTTTGACGACAATGCAATGTCCACATTTCTGTGAGATTGGAAAGGAGGCAAAAGCGGCTGTCATTGGATAGGTTCCTTGTTGAAGTCGCACAAAAAGAAAATGATTCTAGTGAGCCAACAGATAGCAGTGATTCCGTTAATTATAGTGAAAGTTGTCCTACAAAATAACCCTCCTCTTCTCCTCTCTCGTCTCCCTCACACCATCCACGATTCTTTTCAAAGGTAGAGTGGGGCTTAATTTGTTTTATGTATTTTTACTTTATATTTTGTATTAATTATTTTTATATAAATGTTTTGGGTTGTGGAATGAATCATCTGAGTTTCCATTATTTCTAGTGGTAAAATTTGCTTTGATATATGTGTGCTTTGGATTACGAGCACGTTTCCAGAACGAATTATGCGCACAATCCTAGGTTTTACTGTACATGAAAAGTAAACTAGCAGACTTTTAAAAATGAATAGAGGAAAATAACCACTGTCAATTTTGAAAAACATCTTATGAGTGACAGTACAGTTAATAAAGGGCTCTAGACAGAAGATCAGCAAGCAAGTTCCACACACAAAGTCAGGGCACAACTGAACCCCAACACCCATGAGTAGTGTGATGCACCAGTGCTACCCTTTAAACATATAAACACACTGCACCTGATGCCCCCCCCGAAAAGGGTAGCAATACAATGCACAGTAAATTTCCAAAAGAGGCAGAAGACAAACTGAGAGAAGATAGGAACAAATGCACCTGAGAATGAGAAAAATGCTGTTCTCCCCCATAGGTTTGTAACACACCAGCATCCTAAAATTTATAGTCATGCTATGAGATGCTACTAAGATGTGACATAGCCTCGTCAATATTTTATCATTGACTTAGGCTGCAATACTTTACAAAACTTCCTTAATTTATGTATTGATGTGACAGAAAACAGCCAGTTTGCTTAAAATCTAAAGTACCCCAATATCCCATTACGTCTTCTAACACTTACCTGCAGATTAATCTTTTAAAGAACGACAACAGCCATGCAAGACACGTGCAAATCCTGAAAAGGCGGAACTGGGAGATGGCCATCTTGAACCATATAGCTGTGCCAAAAAAGGGGGAAATAGTACTATCAATTTACCATAAATGCAACACAACAGCGAAGCAAAAATGGTATATGTACCATCTCCATTCCTAATCGGCCAAATATAAAAGAAACAAACTTTTCGAACACTGACCATAGCTACCAGTCAGCTTTTACAATACCCACCTAAGCATGGATATTTATGCGTCCTCACAAATCATACATATTGCTTACTTCCGAATCTATACAGTGATGGACATGCATACTGGCAATTCACATACGGTGACTTGCATTCGTTATAACATTTTACACATAGTGACCTGCAAGCAGCCTTTTAACACGTACGTATCATCATAACATACACACAGTGAGGTTCTCTTTCGCGTGGTTTAGCAATCTCCTCTTACCTCTAGCACAAAAATTAAACTGAAACCCACCACAAGAGCCAAGGCAGTGGATGTCCGTGTGATCATTGAGCTGGCTTACGATAACGATGACTTTGAGACCAGCTCGGCTCTCAGGCTACCAGCAAGCAGCCCGATTCATTTAAACCCAAGATCCGCCATCGGCGTAACACCCCAGCGGTATGGATGAAATACACCATGCTTTTTCCTGTGCTCGGTTACCTACCTTGGAAGCCCTACACATTGTTAATTTATGAGACGAATACATCTACATAACCTAGACCAGGATGTAGTCCCCATATTTATGCTGACAGGCAAGAAGCATTCATGTTATTCTATGAAACGTCGTAGCAAAACTCATGAGCGCCATCTACCGTTCGGCGGTGAACAGTTCTCTGAATCTATGCCGTAAAGTCTACGAGCCATATTAAAAACCACCAAAGAAATCCAAATTTAGCAGTTATTTGGCCGAAATCTTTACTTTATGTAAATAACATTTACACACGTGAGCTTTGTATTAAGCATTATTCTGAAAATTCTCTTTTTAAACTTGCTTTGGTACTGTCAGAAACGACAGCATTGTATAGTATTCCCTGGATAGCCCAGTCATTAGGTCCAGTTCATCCCACACTGACCAATTTGTACAATATCTAGAAGCACTGGATGGGTCGCCTGGAAATGTAAAAGATAATAAATGTGCTTTTACCTGAATGCTGTGACTCCTTGTTGTGTTTTGTAGGTCTGAAATTATACTTTTATTGCACATTCCACTGATATGACCATTTTCAGAATCTATGAACTATTCCCACCAATTATCCCCTACCCCCCCCCCCCCCCACACACACACACACCATCTCCCCTCAAGAGACCATGGAGAAAGTTCTAGCTGCTAGCCTGCTAGTAGTGTTAAAAGACAATGTGATGGCAACAGTGTTTTAGTGATTTGAAGGCCCCAACAAAGACAAGTGTTAGGCCCTACTTCTTTCTGCATAACACAATCATAGCTAGTGAACAAAGCCCATCTAGAGGTGGTTATTTTCAGAGCCACAGAACTAAAGGACAAACCCAAATGAGAATCACAACTCTTCTGGGGATCTTCAAATGACCTGCAGTCAGTTAGTGGAAGACTATATATTTAAATTATTTTTTATTGCCAAATTGTCTTTAAGTCTTTCAAGATTAAAGTGTAGGACATGCTTTTTGATAAAGTATTTGAACATCCAGTATTCTTTAGGGGTAACAGTTCAAAGTCCACCACTGTGTGTGTGTGTGTGTGTGTGTGTGTGTGAGCAGGTATACCTTACCATATGGGGACACAATGTTCCCACAACGTGATGAATACCCGTTTTTTTTTTCCTTTATGGGGACCAGTTTCTGCCAGGACTTAAATGGGAATTGCTGGGAAGCACCTTTCCCTGTATCACTCTGATTACATACTCTCCATTTAGGCTGATGACATACAACATTAATGAATCTGTTGGTCAATTGTTTATTCACTGAGCACAACCCATAGAGAAAGCCGGAACCTGCCCAACAGAAAAAGCTCAAAACACGTAAATCATCAGCCACGTTAAAGGAAAGTTCTGTATATCACTCATTAAAATGCAAGTATGTAGTGCTTTTAAAAGAATTCCCAATTCATTAGCAATGTGTTTTCCTTACACTGTATGCAGAATTATAAGAGAATTGTGCTAGTTCTATTTTCAGGCCAATATTTTCAGTCCAGATTAATCTCTAATTGAAAATGTACTGTTTAAAAACCGAGCATGGCAGGGGCGATTAAACACATATGCTACTTCTGTCTGAAGTATATGTATTATTATTACTATGATTATTGTTGTTTACATTAATATATGTGGGCTAAAATGTTATGCACTGGGAACTGGCTTAACACATATGTAAACACATTTCCTTGACAGACGTTTAATGTGGTTAAGTTGCTCCAGTTGGTGGAAAATGAAGTTAATGACAGAAAAATATTAAATAAAGTTTGTGGAAACAAGACAGTCAGAAATCAGAGTGAGTTACATATTTGTAAAAACTCTAAAATGTGACTGCAAAGCATTGCATAAATAACACTGATTTTCAAAATTGTCTTTTGCTTCTTACTGCTGGCCATCTAGTGCAAGTAATACTTGGAGGACATTAAGGTTACATAGGAGTCAGTGCATATTCTGCAATATACATGCCTTCATAATGCATGACCTTAATGCATACTCTGGGCACGAGGCAGGAACAACCAAGAATGGGGCGCCAACCCATTGCAGGGCACACCCACAGAGGAAACCCTACAATGACACAGGGAAAACACGCAAACTGCACACGCATGCCATGTCTAAACTAAATATGAATTTTAGTTATTATAAAATGAAGTCAAATGATCTATTACTGATTACCATTATCAAAGGCAAACTCAATGTAGAAAAACAGCAGCAGCATCGCGGACGGTGTAGTCTCCACCTGCTTTGCAGACTCAGAAAGAATACCATATCTCCTTGCTGGACATATCGTGACCAAAAGTCATTTCTCAAGTGGAGAACTATAAAAACGATCCCAGAAAGAATAGTTCGAGATTATGACTGCAACGCTCACCAGCCTCTATAAAATCCCGAGCAGTGTAACTAACATTAACCCATTCCTCATTTACCGTGCCGGTAAATTATACCGACCGAGGGCATTGTCTTCGGTTATTTTTTATATTTACGTAATTTTATTATATGCACAAAAATCCCTGATAATTCACATTGTTCTTTTCTCTTTTTTCTTACTTCCAGTCACAGTTTTTCCTTAAGATAAATTACCTTAACGTTGCTGTTACACACATTAACAATTTTTGAAAAGTCACTTTGCTTTGCGTAGGTTATGCTTCCTTATAAGAATACCATATGGTTGGCTGGAATTTAAGCCACCTTAAATTATCTTAAATAAATTACCTTAACGTTGCCGTTGCACACATAAGAATTTTTTAAAAAGTCACTTTATGAATGGACTGCAAGCACACATTTTTTTATTAATAATTCATACAAAAAGCAAACCGTTGCGTGTCGGACTTTAAACTGCAAAAGGAAAAAAACTATCGAAGTCTTATACCGTGTTTATCCACAATGTCTCCAAAATTAAGCTATTGTGGCTTCACCGACAACCGAAGCTTCCTCTGAAGGAGCTCACGATATTACCAACCAGTAGTATGCCTGCTCCACTAACTCAAGCACCCTTGCTTTGCGTGGGTTGTGCTTCCATATCAGAATACTATATGGTTGGCTGGAATTTCGTTAGTATACATGTAATCCCATGTACTCAACTGGCGGATACAAACACTATTTAATCCTGATCGCATGATCGATCTAAAATCTTAAATCCATTTGACTAATGGCTCCAAAAACACAAGTCTGGCAACCATCCATCCATCCATCCATTTTCCAAACCGCTTATCCTACTGGGTCGCGGGGGGTCCGGAGCCTATCCCGGAAGCAATGGGCACGAGGCAGGGAACAACCCTGGATGGGGGGCCAGCCCATGGCAGGGTACACTCACACACCATTCACTCACACACGCACACCTATGGGCAATTTAGCAACTCCAATTAGCCTGAGCATGTTTTTGGACTGTGGGGGGAAACCGGAGTACCCGGAGGAAACCCCACGACGACATGAGGAGAACATGCAAACTCCACACACGTGTGACCCAGGCGGAGACTCGAACCCAGGTCCCAGAGATGTGAGGCAACAGTGCTAACCACTGCACCACCATGCCATCCCCGCCTAACAAACTTGAGTTTCTGAATTTGTAATGAATACTCAGATATAACGGCATTTTTTTCAAAGTTAACAAAGAATTCTTGTGATGAGTGCAAATTCTAGTTAGATAATTATTACAGATAGCGTTATGACACCCTAACAGTTAGATTAATACCGTATTGACCCGAATATAAGACGACCGTGCTTATAAAACGATCCCCCCACAAACACACACACAGAAACACACACAATACCAAACCTTAGCTTTATAAAGAAAAATTATTTTATTTGACAAGAACATATACGTTAACGAGCAACCACAAACAATCAGGTTCAAAGAAGCGTATTAAACAGCCAACATTCCAAAACAGATAATGAACATTATAAACTCCACAAGCCTTGAGGGCGGAGAATGTTTTCGATGAGCAGACCCACATGTAGACAGTAAAAAAAAATTGCAGAGAAATGTTGAGCCAAATTAATAAATAATATGACGTCTCTTTTAAAATGAATGTCTCTGTCTTTGACAACCACTCTAGGAAAACCACACATTTGCATGACACTCAGTGATACACGCTAAACACACGTATTGCCAGGGTTGCAAACTCGCACGTATCTGGCGTGACACTCATGCCTTCAGATTCTCACGCTTACGTAAGAAATATTATGGCAAATCTCTATGTTACGGTATGTCAAAACACTCGATAAAAATACCGTATTTAGTTTTTTGTCTAGACCCCGAATATGACACCACATTTTAGATATATTTTGAGGGAAAAAAAAACTTATATTAGGGTCAACACGGTAGTTAACGTGGCGCACAACTAGTTCTAGAACGCGTCCCCTGAATCCATGGTGATATCATAGATAAGGAACCACTATAAAAAGGCAGCTTGCAGTTAAATCTCATCATATCAGTTTTGACTTTGAAGGGTACAGATGTCTTTGGCCAGTATTATGGATTCTCAGAATACATTTCAATTCTTTCATTGCCCATTATTGTACCAAGGCAATGGTAAGTATGTATTAATTTTCACATGCATTTTATTATATGGACTTTTTTGTGTGATATTTTTCAACACTTTGGATTGAAATTTAAAGAGAAAATTGTGTTTGCCTCTACAAGGCGACGAGGCTGCCCTTCAATCACTGCCACCTAGCAGCACCCCGGTGGCAGAGAACCCTCCCAAGAAAAGGAAGAGGTGCCACAGAAGGAATCCCAACAGCTTCTTCTCTAAACACAGGAGGCTGATGGAGGTCATGAACGGGACTGCTGAGTACTGGTCCCAGGACACCACAAGCAACATGGTATCTAAAAGACCCCCTGCACGGGGAACAAAACGAAAATACAGTGATGAAGCAGGAGCCCAGAGTGAGGCCCAGCAAAAGAGGAGAGATACCAGGCAGAAGGATGAAGATGTGGTGCTGAGTGGTGAGCAGCAGCAGTGTAATGCTGCTCCCTCCCAAAAGGACAGGAATTTAAGTGACCTGGACTTCCTGAATGACATCCCCCAGTCTGAGTGGACGTCACTTCAGGCTATGATGAAGGACCTGGACAATGATGTGATTGAAGGACTGATTCTGGACCTTCACCAGGACCCAACCTTCGGGAGCTGGGATCTGAGTGGCTACCTCCACCCTAATTAGAGCACAGATGCTGCATGAAATTATTTATGTATTTATTTATCTATCTATCTAAAATAAATAATAACACATTACAGAGTGGTGTTTTTTTTATTATACAATATATCTAAAAGATAACACTGACCTGGATGAAGGCATGGTCCACGTGTGCTGTGTGATGTACGTACCATGGTCTGTGAAAGTAGCAACCAAGTGAAAATAAGGTCCAGTGAGTCCCCAGCTGCACAAGTGTGTCTCAGTTACACCTTCAGAGACATTCTCAAGCAGTAAACACTATTAAACCTAAATGCAATTTTATTACAAGGTAGGTAAAATAAGGTCAAACTTATTCCCAAGAGGGGTTTGTGTTAACCAAACACGACCGTTTAGCAGTAGCAGTGTCCTAGTCGTGTTTGAGCGAAGTGTAAATGCAGTTTTTAATGGTTAAGTGGCGTGTTGGTGTTAACGGTCGTGATTAGCGAGTTAGCCCAGTTAGCTAGCCCCTGTTAGCGCTTCAGCCAGCCATCAGCACTATACGTAGACGGTGAAATGTACTTTGTGTATACTTTAATATTTAGATTTATATCTGATATACATAGTTGTCTATTGGTTTCTTTTATTTTCAGCTTTTGCTCTGTAAGTTTGCACTACAAGAGCGTCTTAAGATGTGTATAGTATTCGGGTATTTGTTTATATTCCTATGTGTCGCGGTACTATTTGTTTAAACAGTTAGATACCGTGAGTATGGCAGGATGTTACTGGGCGCGTTCGACTTGGCCTTAGGTCTGTCTGCAGCAATGCTGCAATGGGCACTACTTGTCCTTTTCTGGATTGCGGGGAGTCCGGAGCCTATTCCGGAGACTCTGGGCACAAGGCAGGAACAACCAAGGATGGGACGCCAACCCATTGCAGGGCACACCCACAGAGGAAACCCCACAATGACACGGGGAGAACACGCAAACTGCACACGCATGCCGTGTCTAAACTAAATATGAATTTTATTTATTATGAAATGAAATCAAATGATGTATTACTGATGACCATTATCAAAGGCAAACTCAATGTAGAAAGAGGAGTAGCATCGCAGACGGTGTGGTCTCCAGATAAGAATACCATATCTCCTAGCTGGGCATATCGTGACCAAAATGCATTTCTCAAGTGGAAAACTATACAACCAATTCCAGAAAGAATAGTCCTAGATTATGACTTAAACGCTCACCAACCCCTATAATATCCGAGCAGTGTAACTAACATTCATCATTTATCATGCCGGTAAATGTTACCGACCGAGGGAAGGCATCCCTTTCGATCATTATTCACATTTACGTATTTTTATCATATGCACAAAATTCCCTGATAATTCACCTTTTTTTTTAAATTCCAGCCACAGTTTTTCCTTAAAATAAATTATCTTAACGTTGCCACTACACACATAAGAAATTTTTAAAAAGTCACTTTATGAATGGACTGCAAGCACAACATTTTTTATTAATAATTCATACAAAAAACAAACCGTTCCGTGTCGGACTTTAAACTGCAAAAGGAAAAAAACTATCGAAGTCTTTTACCGTGTTTATCCACAATGTCTCCAAAATTAAGCTATTGTGGCTTCACCGACAACCGAAGCTTCCTCTGAAGGAGCTCACGATATTACCAACCAGTAGTATGCCTGCTCCACTAACTCAAGCACCCTTGCTTTGCGTGGGTTGTGCTTCCATATCAGAATACTATATGGTTGGCTGGAATTTCGTTAGTATGCATGTAATCCCATGTACTCAACTGGCGGATACAAACACTATTTAATCCTGATCGCATGATCGATCTAAAATCTTAAATCCATTTGACTAATGGCTCCAAAAACACAAGTCTGGCAACCAATGAAGGACTATTAAAATCGATGCTCATATAATTCTCCAATTTAGGCTACAAAATACGGCATACGTTAACATGATGAAAGAAATAATAATACGGTATGAATTTAAAACACGCATATATTTCCGGAATTTGTACTAAAAGCCTGTTTTATCGCGATAGTCATAATGAAGGCCGCATTTGTATATTTTGATTTAAACATCAACCTATCCTTTCCAGCGTACGCGGGGCCAATGTTTACGTCATTGTGATCATTTGAATACACTCTGACGTGTGGCTTACTATAAAAGGACTTGCTGCAACGTGCTGGCACTCACTTTGCGAACTTCGATCGTCAGAGATGGACATGCAACTTTTGAGCTCCTGCATCATTGATATGGATGTTGATGAAGGTAAGTTTTCTTATTTCACTTTATGGATTATGATATTTTAAAATAATGTTCATATTTTATAATATGTAGGTGTCTGTTTAAAATGCTTTTATGATGGCTGATGACAACGGTCTGATTATTTGATATAATTTTTCCCATTAGGACCCTTCACAGTAGATGGGTTCATTGACATCCCACTGGATGAGTAAGTTCTTCATTCTGTTCTGTACTTATAACATGTAATGCAGTTGATGATTGGGTGCCAGAAGCTGAGCTCTTTTATAATATGGTTGTTGATTAGGTTTAATTTTTAGTTTGCTCAAGCATGTTACTATCCCTAACGAGCGTCCTGTGGCTTTCAGGAGTGAGACCATGCTCATGGACAACAATGAGGAGTCCTTCAAATTTGAACATGCACGCTTGGTTCTTCTGTCAGACTCCGACCAGGAGACAGAAGAAATGACCACAAGCTGCATGACAACTTTAAGAAACCTACGTCAGAAGTTGTCCAGAGCATTCTCTGGATTCATAAGCTGCTTTAAGTGCTGTTGACTTTGGGTGCGCCCTGCGATGGGCTGGCCCCCCATCCTGGGTTGTTCCCTGCCTCATGCCCATGGATTCTGGGATAGGCTCCGGACCCCCCGCGACCAAATGGGATAAGCGGATTGGAAGATGGGTGGATGGATGTTACTATCCCTAAAGAGTGTCCTGTGTCTTTCGGGAGTGAGAGTGCCAAGCTGCTGGACGATGATGAGCAATATTTAAGACTCGAACATGGACGCTTGGTTCTTTTGTTGGATTATGACCAGGAGACAGAAGGCATGTCCACAAGCTCCATGGCCATCTTAAGAAGACTGTGTCAGATGTTGTCCAGAGCATTCTCTGGATTATTAAGTTGCTTTAAGTGCTGGTGACTTTGGGTGCGCCCTGCGATGGGCTGGCCCCCCATCCTGGGTTGTTCCCTGCCTCGTGCCCATTGATTCCGGGATAGGCTCCGGACCCCCCGCGACCCAGTGGGATAAGCGAATTGGAAGATGGATGGATGGATGGATGTTACTATCCTTAAAGAGCATCCTGTGGCTTTCAGGAGTGAGAGTGCCAAGCTGCAGGACAATGATGAGCAGTATTTAAGACTCGAATGTACACGCTTGGTTCTTTTGTCAAATTCCGACCGGGAGACAGAAGGCATGTCCACAAGCTCCATGACGATCTTAAGAAGACTGTGTCAGATGTTGTCCAGAGCATTGTCTGGATTCTTAAATTGCTTTGAGTGCTGGTGACTTTGGGTGTTTTTGTCAGACTGGCTGCCAGACTTGTCATCTTGGTGCCAATAAAATACTTTTTATTTTTAATTATGTGTTTTTTGTATTTTATTATATATTTTTGTATCTCCATATCTATGCATATATTTCTAAACAGGGACCAAGTTCCAGAAGTTCAGTATGAAAGTGCCTTTCTGATTCCAAAATTTGGTATAAAAGCGTCTTTCAATTCAGTCTGAACACTAGTTAGGATTTCTCCTTGAAATTTCACTACTGACATGAAATCTAAATAAAACTGCATACTTTTGTCTTGATTTATGCATCTGCGCATACAAACCAAATTTAAAACAACAAATGGGAAATGTTATGCTGTGAGTTTTGTTCATTGAATATACAATGTATGGTAAGCATGTACATATTAATGTCACAATGCTGCATCTGGAACCTGGAAACCATAACGGCTCCTGCCCAAAGACAGGTGGCTGCCAGCTTCAGTCAGCACCACGGACAACAACCACCTGTCAAAACTTCTGTTTTGGAGCAGCTCCCAATGACGGCTTCACCCCTAATTCCAGATACCTGGTTCCCACTGAAGGTGGGATAAGTGACGTCCCTTCTGGAGACAACTGTCAGATGTCATAAATGTAGTTTGCAATAAGACAGAACAGCACATATAACATATGAGTCAATAAGTGTCATACAACATGCACATTGCACATTAGTGCATTAAGCATAAAGAAGACAGCAGGAGATCAAAGGAATAAATTAAGGATTTTCAGGCACAGATCACAGCTGGCAGTTAAAACCAGAACTTAAACAGGGTCAAACTAAACACAGAACCACTGGGGAAACATGCAAACAACACGGTTACCTATGTAACATTCACTCATAAAACTTACAATGAGTTGGGGGCAAAGGCAGGCATATATATATATATACATATATACATATATATATACGGTACAGGCCAAAAGTTTGGACACACCTTCTCATTCAATGTGTTGTCTTTATTTTCATGACCATTTACATCGATAGATTCTCACTGAAGGCATCAAACTATGAATGAACACATGTGGAGTTATGTACTTAACAAAAAAAGATGACATAACTGAAAACGTGTTTTATATTCTAGTTTCTTCAAAATAGCCACCCTTTGCTCTGGTTACTGCTTTGCACACTCTTGGCATTCTCTCGATGAGCTTCAAGAGGTAGTCACCTGAAATGGTTTTCCAACAGTCTTGAAGGAGTTCCCAGAGGTGTTTAGCAAGTTTCCAATTAATTATTTACCCAGATACTTTTGCCCTGAGTAACATAAAAGCAAGTAAAAAAGTACAATACAAGCATGCAACTGCCAAACAAACTTGAGTTCAGCTAGGCTGAAATTGTAATGAATGCTCAGATATAACTGTATTTTTTCAAAGGTAACAAAGTATTCTTGTGATTTGGTGAGTGCAAATTCTAGTCAGATAATTATTACAGATAGCGTTATGACACCCTAAAAGTTAGATTAATACCGTATTGACCCGAATATAAAACGACCGAGGTATAAACCAATCCCCCCACAAAAACACACATAAATACGCACACAATACTAAACCTTACCTTAATAAAGAAAAATAATTTTATTTGAAAAGAACATATACGCTCACCAGCAACCACAAGCAATCAGGTTCAAATAAGCGTATTAAACAGCCAACATTCCAAAATAGATAATGAACATTAAAATCTCCACAAGTCCTGAGGGCGGAGAATGTTTTCGATGAACAGATCCACATGTAGACAGTAAAAATGTTTTGCAGAGAAATGTTGAGCCAAATTAATAAATTATATGACGTCTCTTTTAAAATTAATGTTTCTGTCTTTGACAACCACTCTAGGGAAACCACAAATTTGCATGACACTCAGTGATACACGCTAAACACACGTATTGCCAGGGTTGCCAACTCGCACGTATCTGGCGTGACACTCATGCCTTCAGATTCTCACGCTCACGTAAGAAATATTATGGCAAATCTCTATGTTACGGTATGTCAAAACACTCGATAAAAATACCGTATTTAGTTTTTTGTCTAGACCCCGAATATGACACCACTTTTTAGACATATTTTGAGGGAAAAAAAACTTATATTAGGGTCAACACGGTAGTTAACGTGGCGCACAACTAGTTCTAGAACGCGTCCCCTGAATCCATGGTGATATCATAGATAAGGAACCACTATAAAAAGGCAGCTTGCAGTTAAATCTCATCATACCAGTTTTGACTTTGAAGGGTACAGATGTCTTTGGCCAGTATTATGGATTCTCAGAATACATTTCAATTCTTTCATTGCCCATTATTGTACCAAGGCAATGGTAAGTATGTATTAATTTTCACATGCATTTTATTATATGGACTTTTTTGTGTGATATTTTTCAACACTTTGGATTGAAATTTAAAGAGAAAATTGTGTTTGCCTCTACAAGGCGACGAGGCTGCCCTTCAATCACTGCCACCTAGCAGCACCCCGGTGGCAGAGAACCCTCCCAAGAAAAGGAAGAGGTGCCACAGAAGGAATCCCAACAGCTTCTTCTCAAAATACAGGAGGCTGATGGAGGTCACGAACGGTACTGCAGAGTACTGGTCACAGGACACCACAAGCAACATGGTATCTAAAAGACCCCCTGCACGGGGAACCAAACGAAAATACAGGGATGAAGCAGGAGCCCAGAGCGAGGCCCAGCAAAAGAGGAGAGATACCAGACAGGAGGATGAAGATGTGGTGCTGAGTGGTGAGCAGCAGCAGTGTAATGCTGCTCCCTCCCAAAAGGACAGGAATTTAAGTGACCTGGACTTCCTGAATGACATCCCCCAGTCTGAGTGGACGTCACTTCAGGCTATGATGAAGGACCTGGACAATGATGTGATTGAAGGACTGATTCTGGACCTTCACCAGGACCCAACCTTCGGGAGCTGGGATCTGAGTGGCTACCTCCACCCTAATTAGAGCACAGATGCTGCATGAAATTATTTATGTATTTATTTATTTGTTTATCTATTTATGTGAAATAAATAATAATAACACATTACAGAGTGATGTTTTTTTAATTATACAATATATCTAAAAGATAACACTGACCTGGATGAAGGCATGGTCCACGTGTGCCGTGTGATGTACGTACCATGGTCTGTGAAAGTAGCAACCAAGTGAAAATAAGGTCCAGTGAGTCCCCAGCTGCACAGGTGTGTCTCAATTACACCTTCAGAGACATTCTCAAGCAGTAAACACTATTAAACCTAAATGCTATTTTATTACAAGGTAGGTAAAATAAGGTTAAACTTATTTCCAGGAGGGGTTTGTGTTAACCAAACACGACCGTTTAGCAGTAGCAGTGTCCTAGTCGTGTTTGAGCGACGTGTAAATGCAGTTTTTAATGGTTAAGTGGCGTGTTGGTGTTAACGGTCGTGATAAGCGAGTTAGCCCAGTTAGCTATCCCCTGTTAGCGCTTCAGCCAGCCATCAGCACTGTACGTAGAAGGTGAAATGTACTTTGTGTATACTTTAATATTTAGATTTATATCTGATATACATAGTTGTCTATTGGTTTCTTTTATTTTCAGCTTTTACTCTGCAAGTTTGCACTACTACGGAACGTTCACTCATAAAACTTACAATGAGTGGCAGGGAAAGGGGGCAAGGGCATGCATATATATATATATATATATATACAGTACAGGCCAAAAGTTTGGACACACCTTCTCATTCAATGTGTTGTCTTTATTTTCATGACCATTTACATCGGTAGATTCTCACTGAAGGCATCAAACTATGAATGAACACATGTGGAGTTACGTACTTGACAAAAAAAGATGACATAACTGAAAACATGTTTTATATTCTAGTTTCTTCGAAATAGCCACCCTTTGCTCTGATTACTGCTTTGCACACTTGCTAAACACCTCTGGGAACTCCTTCAAGACTGTTGGAAAACCATTTCAGATGACTACCTCTTGAAGCTCATCGAGAGAATGCCAAGAGTGTGCAAAGCAGTAATCACCCCTCGCCTGTGGGACCTTGTGCCAACTCGGATTACTAAGTCAGGGCCGGTAACACTTCGTCTGTGGTGTGTCATTGTTAGTTAACTGTATATATCTGCTCCCTGAGCCTAGAGCCTGGTCCTATTTATGTAAATGTGTAGTAAGTGCTACAATAGCGTGTGGAAATAGGAACACTTTTCCCGAGACATTGAGAATGAAGCCTCATGCGTTTCCTGAGAGTATGCATAGGCGAACTAGGCGCAAATGTACAACTTCTTACAATTTAGAGTGGTCCAAAGACTCCCATGCCCGAATCCATGAAATCCCATGCCTTCTGCAGGCTTTGCCAATATGATGTAGAGATGAGCAAGAGCGATGGATGGAAAACGCTCAAATATCGCACATGATTGCAGAAGTGAGAAATTACTTCACCCACCAGCTTATAAGCAATTTTAAATTGATTATTAGTTTTTCTTTTATCGTGGCATATACTGTATTACTGAATCTCACCGCATGGAAAATAAAGAGCTGTTTTCCATTTGTACCAACATCACCTTTTATTCTGCCCCCCCCATCCTGGAACGTCTATTATGGCCTGGCTTAGAGATCAGATTTCTGGATTAAACCAGACTTCCAGTCCAGCCCTGCACCGAACCATGAACCCAGGTTTGTACCAAACCCTGAACTTTGTGTGCTGCAGTTTACTGGTCATGCTAGCTCTCCTAGATATGCAACTCCTCTGGCTTCTCTATCCTAAGTACTCCTGTACGGGGCTTGTAACAGCACAATGGTGCTGCCCTGGCTAATTCCCCAGTCAGAGAAAAAGCATCAGTCCCTCTGTTACATAGCGACTGAGAGAGATCATCCTGCGGCTTCACTGGCACCATTAGCTATCTGAGACCAGACCCACGGTTTCGTTGGCACCATTAGGTCTGTCACTGGCTCCATCACAGTGCAACCAAGAAGGTGAACCTTGAGCATGACTGTGTACTTAATGGTTCACCTGTCGCGGTGATGGGTATGGCTTAATTAGGTAATTCCTGTAATTAGTGGGGTGTCCACATACTTTAATGTTTTCTTCCCTCCTGCTCTTTCCTCTGTCTTACATCACACAGATTTGTCATGCATGTCATGAACCTGGAGTTACGTCAAACATTGTTTGTGTACAAACAAAATGCATCACATTTTAGTGCAGCAAGTTCCATATGCTCACAGATTTTGCATTTCTTAACTAAGTAATACACTTGCCTAAATAATGGCCCCTGCAGACAGCAGATGCTGTAAACAAATTCTCCAGGGACCATGAAACTTATCAATACTTTCACTGGGGTAAACCAAGCAATGTTATTTTATTATTGATGATTGTACATTATTTGATGGGCTATTACTGCCCCCTGGGCTTATAACTTGGTCCATCACATATGGTCACGCAATACTTTCTATCTACAATCGATTTATACTGGCATACACTATATTGCCAAAAGTATTGAGACACAGCTTCAAATCATTGAATTTAGGTGTTCCAGTAACTTCCATAGCCACAGGTGTATAAAATCAATCGCCTAAGCATGCAAACTGCTTCTACAAACATTTTCAAAGGAATGGGTCACTTTCAGGAGCTCAGTGAATTCAAACATGGTGCCATGATGGGATGCCACCTGTGCAATAAGTCCATTTCTCCCTACTAAATATTTCACGGTCAACTGTTAGTGGTATCTCAACAAAGTGGAAGCAATTGGAAAGGTCAGCATGGCTCCCCCTGCAGGTGGCACATCTGAACTACACCTCAGAATTCTGTAATCAGCACACAGTGGTTGGTACTCAGTCAATTCTATATGTCAGAACCAGCTAGTAAGGCGTTGGGTGAGTGTGTGGTCTTATAGAAAACAGCTAGTTGTGAGTGAACCTGTGTGTAGAAGTACAGACACCTTGAAGTAGATCTTCAGCAGATCTTGCACTGACAAATGTAGGACCTCCAGGGAGAGATTGGTAAACTTTTCCGTCCTGGAGGACTGTGCTCCACAGCTGCAGGAATCCAAGAAAGTCGAAAGAGATACTAAGAAACTGAATATTTCTTATATTCTCAATCACTAACATCCGGAGCTTCAGTAAGGACTAGATCCCCAATGCTGGCGTATCACTGCTTTGTGTCTTTGTGGCAGCATCATGTAATTCATTCACACAGGCGTGCAAAACCAATAAAAGCAGCAGGGTGAACCTGGTACACGTCCTCTGGCACAGCATCTCGAACGATAGGTTTCCTTCCACAGGACAGGCGTACGTGGCTGTTGTCTCCCAGGCTTGAATTAGCTTCCCCAGCTCATTTAGCTGGGATATCAGGCAGCTGAAGAACTCATGGGCGTCCTAGATGACAGGAGATAAACAGAAAATGCATATCCTGCAGTCTGTATCCCTGATGACCTCACTTGGTGGAATCCTGTGCAGACTCTATTGATTTTCACTAATTCTTTTTACGGTTGAGTTTTGGAACCTTTTCATTTCATTGCAGGTCTGCCCACCAAGAATGCAGGGCCCCCCATTTACAGTGAGCAATACAGTATGATCAAGTGTCTGTCTGACATGGTGTGTGTATATGTGTGTGTTAGATCAGCTGGAGGAAATGTGCTGTTGACAGGCAAACAGGTTTTTCTCTCTCGGTTTGGTCTTAGTAATTCCACAGATCATTTAAAATGATTGTTTGGGGACTGGCCCACCTGATTTTTCACTCTGCTGTTGCTGAAGGTTGTAGTTGGGCTGTATACCATGTCTGTGACAAATACAGTCATTGCAAAAAAAGCTAAATTTGATGAAAACAGTGATTCATCTGTAACCTTGCCACTCTAGACCACCCAGGTTACATAAGAGACTAGACTACACCACATAAGGCCCTGCCCCTTAATTAATGTATAAGGTTATCCTCTGGGTTTCCACACACAGTCACGTCGCATAAAACAGAGACTCGTATCCCAGTACTAAAACAACATTTATTAACAAAATATAAAACAAAACCCAGCCTATGAATAAAATGTGAACATCTGACAGCATCACTAAAACCAGATCATTGAACAAAAAGGAGAAGTTCAACTAGACCCAGCACTGGCAGTCCAATTCTTATGGTTACACCTCAGCCAATAAGCCAGCCAGGGAGAGTGGTTACCTGGGAAGAGAAAGGAAAGGACAAACCACACCAAAAGCTCAAGTATCCAGGTGCCCACAGCAAGTCCCAGGATGGAGCACAGGCTCCTTACGTCCCCCCTCAATCACCCCATGCAGTGCAGAAAAAGACACACCAACCACACCACAGACCCTCCAGCACCTCACTCTCTGGCTGTCTGGATAAAGAGAGGACCAATGGTAAATAACTACCCGCAGAACCCACACCAATTGGACCGGCCTTTACTCAATTTACCTTAGTAGTTGCCACTCACTTATTTGTTCTGGTATGGCTGTGAGCAACAAATCAAATATTATCACACACACAAAAAAAGGAATAGAACAAAAACAGGCAAAACAGCAATAGCACCTCCTGCAAACATGTACACACAATTTATATATATGAATTTAAAATCATAAGTACAATACGAACACATGCATCTTACCTAGGCTCCTGTATAACCCCAGACATGTACCACTCACTTGGCAATTAGTTTACGACAAGATCGATAATTATTACATATAGTACAAAACACACGTCACCACACCATTCAACCATCATCGCTGAGTACCTTGCACTGCAACCCGACAGGACAACCAGCAGCTGTCAATGATCCCCGGAACACCGGACCACGCCCCCCACCACCGACTTCCCTCGGCTTTTATAGGCACCGATGCCAAACAATATAACTGAGCGCACGGCTGTTTCTACCTTGTCGGAAACTTAATTGCAAAATAGGCTAGGTCCTATAAACCAGCCGCCTATATACCGCAGCCCAACATGTGACCTACGGATGACGTAGCCTCTGTCGCTCACTGGTTACACATCAAAAAGGTGGAGTCTCAAACTTGGCAACTGGAGGCAGACTGTGGCCACTAGTGATGGGAATTCCGGCTCTTTTAAGAGAGCCGGCTCTTATGGCTCGGCTCACTTAAAAGAGCCTTTCGGCTCTTCGGCTCTTTCGGCTCCCAAGTGGCTCTTCAGATTTTATTTGGTGCTTAATATATATTTTAAGAAAAATAATGTAAAATTATTAGTGAAATGAATTACTATGGTTGGAAATCATGTGCAGTCATTTTAGCCAATTCCTCATCAATTGTTTTCTGTTTTACTGGAGTCATAGCTTTTTGCACAAACGGTCTCATAGAGCTCTAGGTTGTAAGTCTAAGTGGTTGTGGTGCTGTACTGGATGACGGTGTAGACACTGACAAACTGGCACTTTCAACAGTTGCAGTAGACAAACTGTGACTTTTATTAGTAGCAGGTTCACTTGCTTGCCTTTTTTCTTCCCACTGCACTGATGGATGTACAGTTCTCAGGTGCAAGTGCAGGTTATTTGTAGAGACTGTTCGATATGAGATTTTAACCTTGCACGCTCTGCACTCCTTTGTATTATCAATGTAATTGAAATGTATCCAAATTTCACTCCGTTTCCTGCAGTCACTCATTTTGTCGTGCGCGTCTCCTTCCTTCCTGTTTCTTTCTCTGTGCCTGCGATTGCTGTATTTGTCTATGGGTGCGTTCGACTTCACGCAGCTGTTGGCAGCGCTGGCTTAAAGTAATGCATTCTGGTCCCGACGCAATGCATCACAGTTAATTTTTTTTGTCCGACTTCAGCCAACGCTGCAAAACATCACAACCTGTGACCATGTCACATGGTACAAAAACCTCACGAGAGCAAGGCGACATAAAACTTAAAGCCCAAGTCGAACGCACCCTGCACCACCGCCCCTCCCCGTCCTGCTCAGAGCAGACGCGCATCGTGTAGTTGACCAATCCGTGCAGCTTGAAAAAAAAAATAGAAATAAAAAAAGCGGCTCTGACTCCGGCTCACAGGCAGGAGCCGGCTCCGATCGTTCACTTCAAAGAGCCGTCTACGAGAGCAGTTTTGTTCGCGACCGACACATCACTAGTGGCCACAAAACAACGGAAGGTGAACAAGCAGGTTTATTATTTACTGACCTTTCAGATACACTTTGCATTCCTGAAAAATCTGGCTTTTTCTTTAATATCCATTTTTTTTACCTGATATGGGCTATAACTTCCGACTATGACGCTTTAGTATTTTACGTGACAACTGGACATTTTTGGTTTCAGTTTTTACAGTAAATTTTAGCCAGCAAAAAATGACCGTTGTTTATATTTCAAAAGTAGTTTGTATTTACTTCACGCTGTGTTACCTTCAGCACTGTGCAGGTGAGTAATTGACTTTGCAGACTCATTTGTATTTATTGTTGCAGTTAGACATTCGTTATGAAATATCTTCAGTACTTCACTGCCTTATTCATACCAGCTATGTTTATATGTATTTAAGGCTAGTTTTAAAGGACACCTATCGTAGCTAGTCATTCAGGTACTCCTAATCTTCCCCCTTGAGGGATCCGCAACAAAAATCTTAAACAGTCTCTCGGTGACTTTTGACTCCTACGTAGTTAGCAAAAGTAGAGCAAATTGAAGTTGCTGACTCTTGGCGTATATACTTTTGCCTCTTCTGAAGTAATTATCAATTTTGTTATGGTGGGTGGCCAACAGTATTAGAGGTCTTGAATGTCCTGATGAGCAGATGGGGAGGGGGGTGGCGACAGTAAACGGTTGGGAGTGAGGGGGGTGGAGGATGGCCTTTGCATCCCAACCTGTGGGCTCTGCCTGGCCATAGCCTTGCCCTTGCATTAAAACCCCTTTTCCTGTATGTTGTTATTAGTCACATACTGTAGCTACCAAAGACACTTCACAAGAGAGTTTATTTCTTTTCCTTTTGTTACAGTGTTTATAATTGATGTGTTTCTGTGGAAGGTGTGTTATGGATAGTGTAGATCAATTAAAAAGCTTTTGCTGAATGCAAGCCTACGATTAGCCTTTTCTTATAGATTCAAAAACCTTATTTTGTTTACTGCGGTGCCTAATTTGTTTATCGATTATTCTTCCTATTTTATAGCTGTCCATTCCATGGAATTTTATTTCATGGGATCACAAGGACTTCAGTTACCTGAGTATCTCGAAGTTATCACAGTGGATAATGTGACAGTGTTTTCCTACAACAGCACAATGAGGTCTAGAGTGCCCCTTCCTGATTGGCTGAAAAATCACGATGAGAAGCAGCACTGGGAGGACATTAACACCATAGCAATATTGAACCAGAATAATATGGCAAAAGCAATGGAAGTTGTTTCCCAGCATATTAATCAAACTGGAGGTAAAGCAAGAAATCATATTGTGACTCATCATGCAACTGTACTAAATGTAGAACTATGTAGAGTTATATTACAGTTTTAACTGATATACTTGCCTTTATCATATTATAGAATCTCCATTAAAAATCCATTCCTACCAAGGATATGGTCGTTGTGATCTACACCCAGATGGACAAAGTCAGGGTTTTTTGACGCATGCGTATAACGGCAGAGACTTTTTGACTTTTGATGTGAACAACAAAGCCTGGATCGCCGTAATGCCAGAAGCTGCTGTCTACAAGAGGGAACGGGAAAAAAGTCCCATTTTGGTTGAACGCATAGCTAACTTTTATCAGTATGACTGTGCTGAAAGGCTGAAGGTATTCCAAAAATATGCTCCTGTGTTGCAAAGTAAGAAAAGTAAGTGGTGTTTACCATCCAGGCGGTCCTATGGCACAGTGTGATACACAAAGTGTAACTGCGATCCCTTACAATGTTACACCTTAACTCAAGTACCACTTAAACACTCCCGCTGTGTCTCAGATACTGAACCAAGCTGATCCACAATCACATGTGAAATTATACTTCATACATGCGTGGGGGAGGCGTGGGGGAGGGTGGGCAGACAGAGAGAAGAGAAAGAGGTGAACTGGCGGCTCTACAACTATCATTTTAAAGCAACATCAACTGTATTGATATAATCAATACTGTCTCATCCTAAATTTCGGATAAAAATATATCAATATATCTAAAAATCTCAATACATCGTCCAGCCTTACCTACATCTAATAGCTCCCACAGTTTGTACCTAATTGGCTACAGTGCTAAGTGAAATGGCTAATCCTAATCTATAAGAAATAAAACCTGAAAAAAAAATCTTAAAATATTATTTCCACTTCATTGTTATGGGCTACGGTTTTTCAGCTGAATCAGTTCAATCAAATATAAATTTCACAAAACAACAAAGTTTGAAAAAAGTTGATGGGTCTGAAAACTTTCTAAAGGCTCTTTAGATTGCATGTGTCCTATTTCATCAAAACGGGAGTTAAGATACTTTTTTTCTATTTATAAACAGAACCAACGGCTTTCTTATATGAGAGAAAAGACTCCGATTTTTTTAAAGTTACTTGTCATGTGACTGGATTCTACCCCTGGGAGGTGCAAGTGGAGTGGCGGAAAGATGGCTGGCTGCCCCTAGTAGAGGGAGTGACCAGTGGTGAGGTTCTGCCCAATGGAGATGGCACTTTGCAGCTGAAGAAGACACTCACAATATCGAGAGGAAACCAGGGATGTGTGACCACTCAGAGCTACACGTGCCTGGTACAGCACAGCAGTCTGTCTGGGAACATCACCATGACATGGGGTAAGGAGAACGAGGCTTAGACTCACAGCTATGGCATTATCAATACCAGTGTGCACCCATAAGAAATGGGCAGACTCACCCTGTCTGCTTTGTCCTTTAGCCCCCAACAGAGATTGTACTGCTGCCATAACAGTTGGAGGACTGTCACTGATCCTCATTCTTATCCTCATCGTCTGGAAGTACAGGTGATGCAGGCTTTGCATCTTCTAAACTAAAATTGCTTTCTTTAGGAGACGATGACAGAATTCCTAAAAGCACTCATTTATATGTCACTTATGAATTAAACAATTTGTTAGCTTACATGTGACATATTTCTATTGCTGTTCCTCCTACAGATCAAAGTTACAGCAGTGTGGTTCCCCGTCTGGCCTCCCGAACACTGGCAGTTTTGTCCTTGTGACACAGAGACGGGGGTCACAGTGAGCTCTGGGCACTTTTATGATAAATATTGATCTTTAGATCTCGCACAGCTGGGCTCATCAACAATAAGGAAATTTAATGTAATCTTCTTAGTTGTGATATTAATTCCGCATCATTACTTTTTTTTTTATATTCCTCCTAACATTGTATTTGTGTGGAATTGTATACTTTATGTGGTGTTTTATAGTCTATATCTATTTCACAACAATTCAGGTCTAGGGTAGGAAACTTCAAGCAAAATCTGCGGAGTCAGTAGACAGTACGGATTCAGTATTGTGTTTATTGTCCTGTGGAGTTTTTCTTTGATTACTGACACGATTTATCTGTAAGTATCATGGTTTGTATAATACTTTGCATTATGCAAAAACAATATGTCCGGGACAGACTCCGAACCCCTCGCTACCCTGAATGGGTCAAGTGGTTACAGGAAACGGACAGATGGATGGGTTTTCAGCTAGTGCTGCATGCAATGTTATATGTAAATATTAACTAAGTCTATGTTTTTGTAACAATCCTGTATATTATTTATTTGCATTTTTAACTTTATAACAAAGTCACTTTATTCTGTAAATATCAAGAAGAGTCATGCCTTGCTTTTTATTGGAGGTTAAGTAGTTGTTTGCTAGCTGTCTAACTTTGTACCAAGAGAAATGCACTGTGAGGACTGCATATTGTCCTTGATTTTACCATTGTCATAGCATTTCACAAGGCACACAACCAGTTTTCACGATTTAATGATTATTAGGCTATAAGAAGATAATACGTTAAAGAGCAGGCATGTCAAGGACACACAAAAAAATCCACATTAGCTTCACGGTACAAGGTACCGCAGTGGTGATCACATGCTTCCCTGGCCAAATTCATAATTGTACTATAGAAAATGTCACCTGTCCATAAAACCATCTACCCTTCAGAAGGAAGGGTCCATTGTAGGGAGCATGCACAATACGTGTAATACAAACATTCCCAAAACATATACTATTAAACATTGGTATGTGACTTAAACAACATGAAATACTCTCCATAACCTCCCTGTAAAATGTGTTACTTGTGTCCGAAGTGCTTTATTCTAGGTCGCCAACACTCACGCATCAGTGTGTCACGCAGGCTTTCAGAATCTCACGCTGACGCCAGAAATCTTTCGGCAAACCTGTATTATTCCATTATAAACCCATCATTGGCTACGTCAAAAGCGCTGGGGTAATTCGCAAAACCTACAGACGATTTACAGGGTCATAAAACTGTGACACACATGCAAATACGAATGCATTGTATACCCGTTTACTCTGGAAAAAAATGGTGACTTCTAAATACTTTAACCTGTAACCAAATGCTGTGGAATTAAAACATAATTCGCGAACATAAAGTAAAATTGCGCTACTTCATCGCCACATATTCATAATATTGAATGTCGATTAAAACATAATAAAACAACCGGTTCCAAAAATAATGAAACATAAGACAAAGTTCCAGTAAATAATAATGATCTAAGAGAAAACATATCAGGCAAGACAATGAGCAACGGAGTATCAAAAAAAAAAAAACAAGCGGATCGTAAAGCAGTAACAGGAGAAGCGCCATTACTTTTTCTAAGGTTACTGAAACATCACGTGACTTCCGAGTCTTACCGTGCTATTCAAAAACGACGGGATGCATTATGGGTAGTAGACAAATCCGTATTAAAAACATTTTGCAAAGCATTTAAAACAGAAAATCTGTATAACATTCAGGAAAATATTTAACGAAATACGTACGACTAGTTTCCGACTTGTATTACTAAGTGCAATTTCTAACTAATTATAATGGCGTATATTTTCATCTGTGAATCAGTTATGATCAAAATTAACTTCTTGCACAGATGGAGAGCTGCCATTTAGAAAAGCTGTATGCTATTACTGCGATGCATTAATGGTTAGGACAAATAATTAATCAAGGTCGGCTATCCAGAGCCTGGTTTCGGGATACCGTGAGTTAAAGTGTTCGGTACATTATAGGGGTTGGCGAGCGTCGCAGCGGTAAGTTAAGACTATACTTTCAGGGATCATTTCTATAGTTTCTGACTTGAGAGATGCATTTCTAAAGTGTTTGGTCACGCTAACCACGATGAGGAGGTATGACATCCTTTTCTGAGCGCGAAGCGGATGGAGAATGTTGATTGTTTTCAATTGTTCTCCATCATTGATGACCGTTCTGGCTTTTCTTCGGAGAAGCTGGAGGAGAAGGATGCGTTCTGAGTGGTTAGTTTTCTGCTTATAAAAATAGATCCGTTTATCAATCATCACATTATAGGTGTTGAAGATTTAACTGAAGTTTAGTTATTCAGGACGATGTTTTAACAGAACATCATGAAGACATTGCATTTACCAGTACAAATATGGAATTTAAAAGGTACAAGGAATGTAACTTTGAATTATTAAATTTTGTGTGTCTATATTCTGTAAAATCGTACTTATTCTACAGTTAAATTTAAAAAGGTTAAACTTCTACTTTCATCCTTTTCCAAACTGTTCAAGATTGACGTAACTTCAGCTATTCCAGTGGTTCACAAACTCGGTCCTCGGGACCCACTGCCCTGCTTGTTTTCCAGCTATCCCTACCCCACACACTGCTGATTACCTGGATCAGGTGTGTTTAGTCAATCAGAAGCTGAAAGACAGCTGGGACTTGTGTGTGTGTGTGTGTGTGTGGGGTAGGGATAGCTGGAAAACAAGCAGGGCAGTGGGTCCCGAGGACTGAGTTGGAGAACCACTGTGCTAACACATGTGGCTGGGAAGCTCGAGATGTCGAGACTAGCAATGCGCTGAACCTGGTGACTTTTTTTGAGGCGGTGGAAAAGTGATTTAAAAAAACAAAAAAAAAAAAACAAATGTCCAATACACCTCTTGATTTATCCCCCATAGGCGTTATACTCATTGATCTCATTTTCCACTTCTTTTATGGGTCTCATCTGAGTACGCAGCATCTGTTCATACGTGAGTCGTTATAAAAATGTGCAATTCTGAATTGTGGGCACTTTACACTTTCTGTATTTCTTTTTTTCCTGTCTTTTTGCATGCTTTGCTTTTATATTTGCAACCTATTATTAATTTCTTCAATAATATATTTATATTAACCTAGCTTTTAGAAACTTGCTGTGAGCAAGTGTATTGCGATATAAGAAATGGTTTTAAAAACTCTTGAAGATCTCCGCTGAGAGCCAAAGATATCTTCTTTAGCTCTCAGCGGAGGCAGACGCACTTCTCTCCCTCTCCCTCCCCTTATCTTCCATGCTTTGCTCCTCTCGTCTCTTCTAGTCTACTGTCTTATACTTTGAGAGACTCTCTGAGCCCTGCTCTCCAAACTAAGTAAAATCATGGATTTGATCAACTGGTCTCTCAACACATTGGATGGCGGAGACCAGCGTGGATATTAGGGGAGCTGGAAATTACAGCTTCTCGCCTGGAAACCCAAACAACCCTATACTATCTGGTTTTGGCTCCCCCCAATCAGCATTGGCCTCGGCCAAGGCCGCTGCTGAACTAACAACTCCCCCGGAAGAACAAGGCAGTGAGACTCTCTTGCATTCCTCTCCCCCAATCCCAAGGACTCACGCACCCTCCCCCCATCCCACGCCTTCGCCGCTTCATACCCCCAGTGTGAACAAGCGGGTCTGTGACCAGCGCCTCCATGGCTGCAGGACCGGATGGCTGTTTGTCTGTGCTGGACTACCTCCACCTCCCCATTTCCCTCACCTGTTGCTAGTCGTGCCTTTTTATGTTGTAAGGCATAGTGACCACGTGCTTATGTTGCTGAGGTGTTTTTTTTCGGTTCCCACAATGTCCTCCCCACTGGAGTACAGTCTGGGGGCTGTTTTTTTATTCTCCTCCTCTCTCCTCATGTTATCCTGTTTCTTTTCTTCTCTCTGTTTGCCCCTGTCTCCCGACCTGTCTACCCCCTACTGTGATGTTTGTGTATATGTATGGTCGGGTTGATGGCCAGTTTTTTCGCTGGTACTTGTGATTAGTGACATGGTGCATTGCAACAGCAATAAAGGGTTCTCATCATCATCATCATCATTAGATGTGTTAATCCTTTTTGTTCTTCAAAGTGTCGGCAGAATATGTTTCAATTGACAATCTTGTAAAAGGGCTTAGGTTTGGGATTTTCATATGTTCCTGTAAAGTACAAAACTACAAATCACTTTACATGTATGTAATGCAGTTTTTATCCATCCAGTTTCTGTAACTACTTTTCCTATTTGGGGTCAACAGGGGGTTTCGAGCTTATCCTGGAGGCTATGGGGACAAGGCAGGGAACAGCCCATTGCAGGGCACACTCACACACCATGCACTCACACATGCACACCTTTGGGCAATTTGGTAAAGAAATTTACCTCAGCATATATTTGGACTATGGGGGAGCCTGAAGGTAACCCAGAGGGAATCCCACAACGACACAGGGAGAACGTGCAAACTCCACTCACACGGCAGCAACTCAAACCCTGGTCCTATAACTGTACTAACCACTGTGCCACTGTGCAGTTGCTAATGTTTTTTTTCTTTAATATATACACTTTCAAAAGCATCTCAGTGGGGACATTCTCCAGTTTAAAGAAAGGAAAACGAACCCAGCTCTTGCTGATGAAGACAAAAGACACTTGGTGAAACTGCTTCTAGTATTATAGCAGTCAGCGAGCATTGGCCTGGTATTTCAAGACGGCATTTTTAGGGTTTTTTTTCCCTATAGTTTCTGGGGATTTGGATAATGTGTATTTAGATAATTTTCTTGATTTATTATTGTGTTTGTTGTGCGCTGTTGGAATGTTGAGCTTGTGTGTGTGTAATACCTTTCCTAGCTTGTTCCCTGTCTCGCGCCCACAGCCTCTGAGATAGAGTCCAGACTCCTTCGTAACTCTGAATGGGATAAGCAGTTACAGAAAATGGATGGATGGAAATCTTTATTATTATAAAATTCTTAAAACCTTTTTTTACATCGCACCCTTTCACAATGTGACCGTTGCATGGGTGCCCATTGCAAAATATACTACACAAATCCCCCCCCCCCCCCCCCACAAAAAATTGCATTGTTACAGAAGCAAATGGACAGAGGAGTAAAAAAATAACAAGAAAAGATTATACAGCATAATTTAAAAAACTGTACAAATTACAAAAAATGTGAATATATGAAAATGTATACATACAAAATTGTCATCTGGCTGCCTAGTAGCAGCAGAAAGCAAACTGAAGTAACTGAATGTTTGATAACATCATAATGCACTAGAATATTAGAACGTTGCACCGCCTCCTATATGAAAAACCATAGTGTTTTTTCAGTCCTTGGTCTGTGCATGTGTGCATGTGCAAGTGATCAAATGCATGATATTGTTCATTGTAGAGTCTGACAGCAGCTGGAAGGCAAGACCTGTGGTATCTCTCCTTCACACACCATGGGTGCAGCAACCTGTCACTGAAAGAGCTGCTCATATATAAATGCAGTTCATTAGAATAGATTGGAGGTATGATGGAGGAAGCACTTTGAAAGAAATTAACCACAACCTTCATGTTGTTATCCCAGTGACACCAGTGTGAGAGTGCAACCATGACAGAGTATCCCATTCTCCCCTCCCATAGTGTTGAAATATCCTGCTCCCCTTGAAGGTTTTTCTCATGTAGGAAGCAGTTACAACCAGCGGTACGACGTGTTTGTAAGGAGATCACGAATAATTTTGGGTGGCAAGATCTTACTTGAGAAATAATGTCTATCAGTCATCAGAAGAGAGGGAAGGTGGTGCAACCGTATGCGTAGTTTCTAGCCATTAAAATATAAAGTTTGTATACTTTTATTTTTTCATATTGATTACAGATACAAAAATTCTATTCTAAGAATCCCAACAAAAGGAAAGATAATAATGCCAGATCCATCTAATAAATAGTAACAAACACTTTTCTTCACCTTCTTATTTCTAGAACGGATCTGAAATTCTACACAGAACAATGATTGTAAAATGGTGTTTCTAACATGACGGGGCCTGCAAATGAAATGAGGATCTGTTTTCTGTACCTTCTTGTCCTATTCAAGGTTTTCGAGGTCCAGAGTCTATCCCAGAGGCTGTAAGGCAGAGACAAACCCAGCATTTGGTGCCAACTCATTGCAAGGAACTGCTGTTATTTACCAGAATTAATTTGGGGTGTAGCTTCCAGGATAGGCTCCAGACCCCCCCCCCCACCCCCCACAACAACCCAGAAGGATAAGCAGGTTGAAAAATGGATGGATGCATCTTAATGGATCTTTGATTTTTTAAATTCCATTAATACAAAGTAAATAGTCTTTAGACCGCCCTCTTCGTAATCATTTTCCGTGGTTGTTTTATTTAAATAGTGAGGGTTACTTTTCTAGGTGAAGTCAAGGTTTGACTTGTTAATGGACTTAATCATTTATAGTAAGTTATTGAAAGAGAATATCTTGGATAAATTCATCTTAACGGACCAAAAAGAAAGATTATTGCGTTTGTTCCATATATTCCAAGTTTCTCTTAATTTAGTCTCCCTTTATTTAAGTATTTAACTGAAATGTTAATGTGATACCTTATGCTGCCACAAGATGGCAGTTATGTGTAGCGGGTAATTCAGACTTTTTCAACCAGAACCTGAAGTTTCGGAACCTGCTTAACATTTTTCAAAGTTGTGTCTGCCAGCTGACTTATGATTATTTGGTTCTCAGATGCATTCAGTTATTCCTCCTAATTTTTTATAAGAATATAAGAATTGAAAACATTTCTGCGACAATTCAGTGATTGGGCTGCCCCCCCATCCTGGGTTGTTCCCTGCCTCGTGCCCATTGCTTCCGGGATAGGCTCCGGACCCCCGCGACCCAGTAGGATAAGCGGTTTGGAAAATGGATGGATTGATGGAATTCAGTGATTGTGAAATTGGACAACCTTGTTGTATACTTATGTTAACTGTAACACGAGGGGAAGGACTACCTGATAAACATGCTGAGCTATGAGTGCCATGATAAAAAGCATTTGATTATGTTCCCGAAATTCTCTCCAATGGCGTCGTAGACCCTGCACAGGGAGTGTGCTAAAACGGCGATCAGTGCGGTAATTATGCGTAATACTACGTCGTATTGCCAAAAACAACATTGATTCCATCGATTTCGCCCGAAGTGAAGTATGTATCGCTAGAGCGTGGTTTTTGGTATGTATTTGTAAAGTACATAACTGCAACTCACTTTATATAAAATACATTAAATTCAGTTTTTCCCCTTAATATATACACTTTGAAAGCGTCTCAGTGGGGCTATCCTCCAGTTTAAAGAAAGGAACATGAATCCAGCTCATGCTAATAAAGACAAGAGACCGCTTCTAGTATTATTCGAACCTGCGAGCCTGCTACTTCATGATACGCTAATCACAGTCAGGGGGTATGGCATTCTCTTTTGAGCGTGAAGCACATAGAGAAGTTGATTTCTGTCAATTGTTCTCTTTCGCTGACGATCCTGCCATAGTTTTTGTTAATATTCATACCAATTAGTGTCCACAATTCTAATGTCCGTTTATCTGTTTTAAATGTTTCATGACAGCTTCAAATATATATTTTTATGGTGGTGTTTCTGTGGGAGAGATTTTTTTATTTTTTGTAAATCACTTTTCCACCACCTCAAAAAAAAGTCACCAGGTTGAGCGCATTGCTGTCTTGACATTTCGAGCCTTCTAGCCACGTGTGTTAGAATAGCTGAAGTAGCGTCAATCTTGAACAGTTTGGAAACGGATGAAAGTAGAAGTTTAACCTTCTTAATGTTTCACAGAATATAGACACACATAACAATTTAATAATTCTCAATTACGTTCCTTGTATCCTTCAAATTCCATATTTGTACTGGTAAATGCAATGTCTTCTTGATGTTCTGTTAAAACATCGTCCTGAATAACTAAACTTCAGTTAAATCTTCAACACCTATAATGTGATGATTGATAAACGGATCTATTTTTATAAGCAGAAAACTAACCACTCAGAACGCATCCTTCTCCTCCAGCTTCTCCGAAGAAAAGCCAGAACGGTCATCAATGATGGAGAACAATTGAAAACAATCAACATTCTCCATCCGCTTCGCGCTCAGAAAAGGATGTCATACCTCCTCATCGTGGTTAGCGTGACCAAACACTTTAGAAATGCATCTCTCAAGTCAGAAACTATAGAAATGATCCCTGAAAGTATAGTCTTAACTTACCGCTGCGACGCTCGCCAACCCCTATAATGTACCGAACACTTTAACTCACGGTATCCCGAAACCAGGCTCTGGATAGCCGACCTTGATTAATTATTTGTCCTAACCATTAATGCATCGCAGTAATAGCATACAGCTTTTCTAAATGGCAGCTCTCCATCTGTGCAAGAAGTTAATTTTGATCATAACTGATTCACAGATGAAAATATACGCCATTATAATTAGTTAGAAATTGCACTTAGTAATACAAGTCGGAAACTAGTCGTACGTATTTCGTTAAATATTTTCCTGAATGTTATACAGATTTTCTGTTTTAAATGCTTTGCAAAATGTTTTTAATACGGATTTGTCTACTACCCATAATGCATCCCGTCGTTTTTGAATAGCACGGTAAGACTCGGAAGTCGGAAGTCACGTGATGTTTCAGTAACCTTAGAAAAAGTAATGGCGCTTCTCCTGTTACTGCTTTACGATCCGCTTGTTTTTTTTTTTTTGATACTCCGTTGCTCATTGTCTTGCCTGATATGTTTTCTCTTAGATCATTATTATTTACTGGAACTTTGTCTTATGTTTCATTATTTTTGGAACCGGTTGTTTTATTATGTTTTAATCGACATTCAATATTATGAATATGTGGCGATGAAGTAGCGCAATTTTACTTTATGTTCGCGAATTATGTTTTAATTCCACAGCATTTGGTTACAGGTTAAAGTATTTAGAAGTCACCATTTTTTCCAGAGTAAACGGGTATACAATGCATTCGTATTTGCATGTGTGTCACAGTTTTATGACCCTGTAAATCGTCTGTAGGTTTTGCGAATTACCCCAGCGCTTTTGATGTAGCCAATGTTAGGTTTATAATGGAATAATACAGGTTTGCCGAAAGATTTCTTGCATCAGCGTGAGATTCTGAAAGCCTGCGTGACACACTGATGCGTGAGAGTTGGCGACCTAGAATAAAGCACTTCGGACACAAGCAAAAAAATTTACAGGGAGGTTATGGAGAGTATTTCATGTTGTTTAAGCCACAGACCAATTGTTAATAGTATATGTTTTGGGAATGTTTGTATTACACGTATTGTGCATGCACCCTACAATGGACCGATATCCTTTTGAAGGGTAGATGGTTTTATGGACAGGTGACATTTTATATAGTACAATTATGAATTTGGCCAGGGAAGCATGTGATCACCACTGCGGTACCTTGTACCGTGAAGCTAATGTGGATTTTTTTGTGTGTCCTTGACATGCCTGCTCTTTAATGTATTATCTTCTTATAGCCTAATAATCATTAAATCGTGAAAACTGGTTGTGTGCCTTGTGAAATACTATGACAATGGTAAAATCAAGGACAATATACAGTCCTCACAGTGCATTTCTCTTGGTACAAAGTTAGACAGCTAGCAAACAACTACTTAACCTGAACTACTAGCTGAAAACCCATCCATCTGTCCGTTTCCTGTAACCACTTGACCCATTCAGGGTTGCGGGGGGTTCGGAGTCTGTCCCGAACATATTGTTTTTGCATAATGCAAAGTATTATACAAACCATGATACTTACAGATAAATCGTGTCAGTGATCAAAGAAAAACTCCACAGGACAATAAACAGGATACTGAGCGTACTGACTCCATAGATTTTACTTGAAGTTTCCTACCCTAGCCCTGAATTGTTGTGAAATAGATATAGACTATAAAACACCACATAAAGTATACAATTCCACACAGATACAATGTTAGGATGAATAACAAAAAGTAATGATGCGGAATTAATATCACAACTAAGAAGATATGACACATAAAATTTCCTTATTGTTGACGAGGCCAGTTGTGCGAGATCTAAAGATCAATATTTATCATAAAAGTGCCCAGAGCTCACTGTGACCCCCGTCTCTGTCACAAGGACGAAACTGCCAGTGTCTGGGAGGCCAGAAAGCAATTTTAGTTTAGATGCAAAGCCTGCATCACCTGTACTTCCAGACGATGATGACTAGTCCAAGAATGAGGATCAGTGACAGTCCTCCAACAGCTATGGCAGCAGTACAATCTCTGTTGGGGGCTAAAGGACAAAGCAGACAAGGGTGAGTCTGCCCATTGCTTATGGGTGCACACTGGGATTGATAATGCCATAGCTGTGAGTCTAAGCCTCGTTCTCCTTACCCCATGTCATGGTGATGTTCCCAGACAGACTGCTGTGCTGTACCAGGCACGTGTAGCTCTGAGTGGTCACACATCCCTGGTTTCCTCTCGATATTGTGAGTGTCTTCTTCAGCTGCAAAGTGCCATCTCCATTGAGCAGAACCTCACCACTGGTCACTCCCTCTACTAGGGGCAGGCAGCCATCTTTCCGCCACTCCACTTGCACATCCCAGGGGTAGAATCCAGTCACATGACAAGTAACTTTAAAAAAATCGGAGTCTTTTCTCTCATATAAGAAAGCCGTTAGTTCTGTTTATAAATAGAAAAAAAGTATCTTAACTCCCGTTTTGATTAAATAGGACACATGCAATCTAAAGAGCCTTTAGAAAGTTTTCAGACCCTAAACTTTTTTCAAAGTTTTTCAAACTTTGTTGTTTTGTGAAATTTATATTTGATTGAACTGATTCAGCTGAAAAACCGTAGCCCATAACAATGAAGTGGAAATAATATTTTAAGATTTTTTTTTTCAGTTTTTATTTCTTATAGATTAGTATTAGCCATTTCACTTAGCACTGTAGCCAATTAGGTACAAACTTTGGGGACTATTAGATGTAGGTAAGGCTGGGCGATGTATTGAGATTTTTAGATATATTGATATATTTTTATCCGAAATTTAGGATGAGACAGTATTGTTTATATCGATACAGATGATATTGCTTTAAAATTATACTTGTAGAGCCGCCAGTTCGCCTCTTTCTCTTCTCCCTGTCTGTCCACCCTCCCCCTCACTCACTAGTCCTGCATGCAGCGACAGCATGGAGTCCGAGACAGACACGAGGCAAACTAATGAAAAGGAGCTGGTTGGTAAAATAATATATGCTGGTAGTTTATTTTTGATAATAATTTATTAATTTTGATGTCCATGTACAGCTGTCTGTTAATAAAAGTGCCCATGTGACATTATGTGCAAAACATTTCACCAAACTGTTTCTGCCACTCCCTGTGTTGACTGGGGTGTCTAATGTGATATACTTGCCTTTATATCATGGCTTTCGCAGTGATCACTTACAGATATGGTTATGGGTGTAAAACCATTACACCAGGAAACAACATAATCCAACAGTTAAATGACTGAAAATTACGCCAAACGACGACAATTCTATAAGCTGCTTGTGACAATTTCCTGACTGCTCACACAAATATGAAATTTAATTGTAAAAGTTACAAATTATGGTGTCCCACATTTTATTATCAGCATTTGAGTTACTGGAAAACCATTATAATTTACTAAACTCTTTGGCCATATAATGTGATTTACCACAGAACTGAAAAAATAACTAATTTAAATAGGTACTGCAGAATGAAACACTGTAAACATTTTGCTGTTGTCATAGAGATAAGCAAACGAGAACAGGAAATGATGTTGAAATTTACTCTTACAGGAAATAGGAAGGGTCTTGTGGTACACAGGCAACCATCCACACAGAGCATGAACATATTACATGCTATTAACACACTGTTCCGTTATGTAATCCAACTACAGAAATTGCATTATTAAATACAGTTATGCCTAAAGGAGCATCAATATATTAGATTTATTTGCTTGCCAGATGCTTTTGTCCAAAGCCATGTACACGTGAGGATCAAAGATCAGGGTCAGCTAGTGGTCTTGCAGCAACTGGAGTTGAGGACCTTGCTCAAGGGTATCACTCTGCCAGTCATGGGATTTGAACCAGTGACCTTCTGCTCATGGCACCTAACCCATCCCTATACTGTCCCATTATACAGCTGTTCCTGATAAAGCATTTAAAGTGCGAATGCATGCTTATGCAGTTTGGGCCTTAAAGACCCACAGTATGACACACAGTCTCAGGGAAGGACCGTCATCAAGCACATTTTGCTTTGTGAGTATTCTGAGATCAGCGATAGTTCGGTTTTGTCTTTTTAACACCTTAAATAGTTGGTCCGTAAGCATTTTTGTCAAGAGCTTCTTTGCAACAAAACCTGAGTAGAATTAGCCTGACCTTACTGAACCTTTCACTGGTGCGGCAAAACATTGGGACAGAAATTGGGCACTATTCTGTGTGAGGCCTGCAACGTCAAACAAAGGGTATCTCCTTGGTACAGATTTGTTCCTCTAGCTACCAGCAACATCAGTGTACCGCTAATAATCCAAAAGTGTCAATTTCTGTACCTTAAAGGTGCATTTACTTACAGCTGAGTTACAATTGGCAGACCCTTGATGGTGCAGCGCCAGTGATAAGTATTTGTACCCACAAAGGTACAAAATGGTCATTTTTATTGACAGTGTGAGGATCTTTGAGGTAGTGTGACATTTCTTTTCAGTCTATTTCCATGCTATGATCTCATGCCACCACATATTTGCAGACACGGCTGCATATCTGCTGACAGTCCAGCCTTCCACCACTTCTCCTTTTCGCTCGTCTTGCTCTCCACCCGTTGCTTGCCTTGCTCTTCATCTTGCTCTCCTCTGCATCTGCCTTTCCTGCGATTCCCACACCTGTTGGCCTGCAGATTCTCAAACGGAAAGTCACACGACAAGCAACTTTTAAAAAGGAAACTTTTTCACAAGAAAAATGCATCTGTCCAGAATGACTCGAATGTTTTGACTCATATTCACACATTTCAGTCCAAGGACATGAGCAGCTGTTGGGAGAGGTATGTAATCTGGCCTGTTGGTACAGTATCCATCTCATTCCATAACTGCTTATCTGGTACAGAGTCACAGTGAGCTTGAAAGCCATCACAGGAAGAATAGGGCCCAAAGCAGAGGATGCCTGGATGGGATGCAAGTCCACCACAGGGTACATACTCAGTAACTATGGGAAACTGAATTTCCATTGGTCTTCTTGAGACCCTGGGTGACCCATTGCACTACATAGGAAACCCCAGGCTCCGTGTTCACCGCAATCTTCTAGAACAGCTTTCGCAAGCTGCAGTTTCCGTTGTGACACGAGGGTTTGTCTGGCTGAGCAGGAAGGGAGAGAAGGAGGAAGTGAAGAGAAAACGGACTGACTTTAATGACAGCTTTCCCATACCGCTATATATAGAGATGCACAGGCGCACACACAGACACACACGGGTACGCGATGACGTGCCACAAACTACAGCCCCTGCCGAAACCCACAATGCACTGCGGTTCAGGGTTACGGCACACCCTCCGCACACCGCCGGCACCCTACTGAGCTCCCGTCTCTGTCGCTCGTCCTAACGCTGCCCCGCTATGGCGGAACTGGAGGGTCTGGAGTATGGGAAGTCAGACTTCATCCTCCTGGACGAGGTCACCATGGAGCAGTTCATGGAGAACCTGAAGCTGAGGTGAGTTCAGGAAAGGCAAATGGTCCTCTTTAAAGGCTTCTTAGGCCGTCGGGGTTCTTAGAAAAACCAGCGGCTTTTGGACTATCGGGGGGGGGGTTGCACTTTTCGTAGGATTAGAGTACAGAGTGAATTTAAAAACACCTTTATGCGTTCTGATCCATGCCGGCTTCTTGGCCGCTTCTTCTTTGAGATGATCGCAGGCGGGGAAGGTGGAAGTTTTGTTAACAGGAGGACAAAGAGACACTGAGTCATGCCGGTAGCTTTTGATGGCAAGAGAGTAATAATGACAGACAGGATGGCAGAAGTTCAGAAAGCTGAACTCCCCGGCTTTGAGTCCTACCGAGTGAACAGCAGACACCCGCAGACACATTGATTTCATTTTCCATGTTCTGCTTGTGGGTGTCAGAGCAGGCTGCCCAAAGATGGCCAGATACCCCCCAGAATTACACAGTCAAGAACTGATGCCCATTGGTCTGTTACACTCTGAAAGCTGATGGGGGGGGGGAGTCCTGTCTTATGGAGACCCCTGCTACTCACTGGGAACTTTGCACTTTAACCATTTATATGGGCAATGCTTTACTGGGGACCTGCAGAGGGTGTGTGAGGTAGCTGTCTTAAAATGAAGTGCTGCAAACTCAATGAGTTCATGGTGTAATTGATAGATGAATAAATGATGTGTTTGTGTGCAGTCAGCTGGCGCTCGATGCCTCATAATGATTACTGGGTGCACTGAGATGTCACAGTTGTTTGTGTTTTCCTTCAGTTGTGATGTACTCTCTATTTGTGGGCCATGCCTCAGTCCACACCTGCCCGTGGAGCCAGGTCCTTGACGCTCGTATATATCGCTCATTAAACAGGAAAGGCTCACAAATAGTCCCAAAAACCAAACTCACTCACCCTGAAAGTGAAGCTTCTCTTTTGGTCAAAGTAATACTTTCATCCTTCACTGGACACATGTCTTCCGCTAGTGTGCTGACATGACTGTTGTCACTGCTCTGCATGTTTGTGTGTTGGTTCCTGTGGAATGTGCGTGACTGGCCTTGTTAATGCATGTGTGTTCAGGCTGGCATGACGCTTAATATAGTCCCCCCCCCCCCCCATGATTTGGTGTACACTTGCTGATGTATTTGCTCCTGTTTTGCTCTGTAACTTCACAACTGGAAAGCCCCTGACAGACCCACGCTCTAAAAACTTTGTGTAAAAAATTATCTTTCACTATCCCATGTGCTCAGTCACAGAGATGACACGATAATCCGTATGTGCAAGTTTGAGTAACTTTGCCCGCCGGCCTTATTTGCTGTGTTGATGGTTTAGACTGAAACATACTTTGGTGTGACAGCTCAGACCAGGAGAGGGTGTGGTACTCGCAGCTATTTCAGTTTAAAGGAAGTAGCATGTCTCTGTAGGTCTGATACTCGTTTCCCACCTTGAGAGCTTCCGGAGGCTCCCACGCAAGGGGAGGGTTAGAGTAATCGGTCGGGGTTGTGTTGGTGCAGAATATGGCCAAGAGTGACGGCTCTTCTGAATAGTAGAGGCGCTCTTCTGGGAAAGAATGACAGTCACACGCAGCGTTAACGCACCTTAAGCGGGGACGTGCTCACTGCCTCTACACCAGTCGCCTCCATCTCAGAGAACAGCGTTTAAGACAAGGAATCATCTTCGTTGCTGTCTTCTGAATTTTAGCTGGTATCTTTTTTGAGCTGAATTAACGGAAGTGACGTATTTCTCTTGGTGATGTATTAATCATTTTTCGCTCAGCCGCTGAACATATTTCTCAGGCTGATATTCTGAAATTCTGTGTACCCGCTGATATATTTAGGCACATTATCTCTCTGCAGCCGCCAACTTATATGTAAACATACCAGCATCACATTAAAGACCTAAAGCTCACATAAAAGCAGCGTTGGTAGTGTAAAAATGTAATGTTTGTGTGTGTGTATGCATACATACACACATACACACATACACACACACACACATAATAAGCATAATGTGCACTGCAAAAAATATTTCCTTCTTCCATTAAAAAAATTAAGTAACTGATTACAGTGGTACTTTTGCCCAACATTTTAATGACTAATTGTAGTAATCACATCTAAATTAGAAGAAAATGCGGTACTAAATCAACTACAATCAAGTAATACAGCCAACAACAGTTAATGGATGTAGCATTAATTTCATTATTATGTCAACACCGTGTGTAGTTGTCATGCATAAACAACTATATTGAACAGACAGCTAAATTGAGCAAATGATAAACTTCTTATTCAGTCAATTAGCCTATTTATTTTGGGTAAACTCAAAAGGAATAATATAATCGCTATTCTGGTTTTATAAAAAAAACAAAGGATTCTGGTTTTTTGTACAACTCTACAATTACTACAATTAATATTTAGAAACCCACTGCCATTGACCATGGTATGCCGTGGATATTAGTCTCTACCACATTTTATTGTTGTTTATACTTCATTTCCTTCTAATTTAGATTTGATTACTACAATTAGTCACTAAAATTATGGGCAAACTCAAAAGTGCTTCTGTAATCAGTTACTTAAGAATCTGTAATTGGAAGGAGGATTTTTTTTACATTGAATACACACACACAGGTATATTAAAAAGATAAAACCCAAACACAGTATCTAAAAATCATTCTCAGATTTACAGTACTGTGCAAAAGTCTTAGGCAGGCAAAGAAAAATGATGTTTAGATTATCCTCGTGTTTGTGTATAACTATAATATTATGCCTGTCAAAGTGTGTCAGCTTAGCCATTTCAGAACCTCTGCTAAAATCATACTAGTATTTGCAGTGACTGTCCAGTGCAGCCATGTATTTTTTGACTTGGCCACTAACACACCTCATACAGCTAGTCAATCTGTCACTGACTTTTTAAACCAATATATTTAATTATTTGATTGAGCTGTTGGTGAAATTTAACAAAACCGTGGAACGGCTGAGGTGCCCCTGAGGAGAAGTTTGGGAACTGAAGCGGCGTCCATCTAGCCATCCAACTGGATATCAGTAACTTTTTAGAAAACAGAAGAAATTATTACTAGTTTTTATTGTGTTACTCTTAATTTGCACATGTTCTAATGTTAATTTGTGTTTTATGTTCTAAGCCAAAGTACACTTGCTGCCCAGATAAACAGCTTTAAACATTTCTTTGGACTGCCTAAGACTTTTGCACAGTACTGTATATAAATAAAACAACTAAAAATAGTCTATAGTTGATGGGATTTGTTGTTTAACTAGCTACTA
This sequence comes from Brienomyrus brachyistius, assembly GCF_023856365.1. Classification (NCBI taxonomy): domain Eukaryota; kingdom Metazoa; phylum Chordata; class Actinopteri; order Osteoglossiformes; family Mormyridae; genus Brienomyrus; species Brienomyrus brachyistius. The sequence goes on along the minus strand of NC_064555.1, from coordinate 8,668,522 downwards.
TCCAGCCCGCATGCGGGTACTGATTCCACATCTAACGATCGTGGAAAGGGATCTATGAATAATAATATATCAGGAAGTATTCATTTGTACACTTACTTAAACATTTCTTCTGGTGGAGGCAAAACGTGAAAATAAGTGATTTGAGAGAGACAGAAGTTGTCTCACCTCATCTGGAATTCCCTGCAGGCTGTGCCTTTGTCGGGCAACGTAGATACTACTTCCCTGGGTTGTATTTCAACGATTTCATGTCATTATACACTATAACCTATACTTGTGATTAACCCAGTTAAAAAGCTGAAGGTGCTCTGCAGTAATTCATGTTCTCTTCCTCTTCCTGCAAGAAGCTCTTCCTGAGGGATGAATCTGCTTCCCTTTCTGCTCCTGTTCCTTTATGGTTGTAAATGATAATCAGATGCCCTGTCCTGCGACCTTCGGAGGTTTATATGGCTGTGCTTGTACTGTATGTGTCCCTGGGCAGGTTTGAGAAAGGCCGCATCTACACCTTTATCGGGGAGGTTGTGGTGTCCGTCAACCCTTACAGACAGCTGGACATATACGGGAAGGAGGCGGTGGAGGCCTATAGAGGCCGGGAACTTTACGAGAACCCGCCTCATTTGTTTGCCGTGGCCGACGCTGCGTACAAAGCCATGAAGATGAAGGCCAAGGACACCTGCATTGTCATCTCAGGTAGGGTAACACAAGTACCCCATCATCTGACACACTTGCTTATCTTGAACCAGAGAGAGTTAAGGCTGAGAAGCGGCACCATAAAGGAACCTGAAATTTGTACCTAGAACATCAGATTTATGAATGAAAAAACCTGGTCAGGTCTAATCTGAATGATTCAGGATACAGACAAGACCATAACACACTCTCACCAAACCGCTTATCCTACTGGGTCGCGGGGGGTCCAGAGCCTATCCCGGAAGCAATGGGCACGAGGCAGGGAACAACCCAAATGGGTGGCCAGCCCATTTCAGGGCACACTCACACACCATCCACACCTACGGATAATTTAGCAACTCCAATTAGCCTCAGCATGTTTTAGGACTGTGGGGGGAAACCGGAGTACCCAGAGGAAACCCCATGACAACATGGGGAGAACATGGAAACTCCACATACATGTAACCCAGGCAGAGACTTGAACGCGGGTCCCAGAGGTGCGAGGCAACAGTGCTAACCACTGCACCACCATGCTGGCCCCAAGTTCTCTCTCTTCTTTAATAATATTATGGTTAGAAAAACCAGCCTTATGTCAGCAGTATTGTACCTATAATAAAGCTACTAGCTGTTTAGAGGCTAAAGTGATGGCTGACTCTGGCTAACAGACTTACTTCCTCTCACTATATGCCATAGTGTCTGTCAACCTGCTCCCCAGCAGC
>NC_064555.1:8542140-8662140 GCF_023856365.1 Brienomyrus brachyistius | reverse complement strand
CCCCAATAGTACGGATCCTGTGATGAGGGACATGTGGCCAGAGGGTCGACTCAGCATCACCGAGGTCACCAAACGTCCCCTCACTGCAGCCACGCTCTTCAAGAACTCCATGATTTCCTTGGTGGACAATCTAGCCTGCAAGGTGCGTGTGTCTGTGTGAGTGTGTCTGTAAATGTGTGTGTTTGTACTTCTGTGCTTTGCATATTATAACTGGGAGGAAATAAATACTTTTTGGGTCACAATCGGGAGCAAGATATCGGGATATCTGTGCTGGAGCATCCTACTTTTTGAAGCACCAGGCTAAAGCGATGCTGGAGTATGTGAGTCTATATCACAGGCACCTGGCTCTGTAGTTCTCCAACTTTTTTCCTACCCTAGGTGCCATATTATGTGCGCTGCGTCAAGCCTAACGAGATGAAGTCACCGATGCTGTTTGACGACGCTCGGTGCCAACACCAGGTGGCATACCTGGGCCTGCTGGAAAACGTCAGGGTTCGAAGGGCAGGGTTCGCCTACAGACAGCCCTACGATCGCTTCTTGCAGAGGTCGGCCTCAAACCATCTCACCAAATGACTGTTTCGGGTTTAAAATGGGTTTTGTATGCTCTTCTTCTAAAAATGGTAGTTATGTTGTACACAACCATCCCCAAGCGCATAATTAGGTTAGATATGTTAACGATCATAAACAAGATGATCACCATCTCAGGAAAGTGGTTGAAAATCTAGCAAGTCATAATATTCATGATGGTTACTTATTCATAACAGTAGCAGCAGTTCATTTTTTGCCAAGCAAAGGATATTCATATTCAATATTTTGTCATATTCCATTAGCATATTATTTATACAGTGCTCTCTGAAGGTCTCGGGATGCTTTCTTAATACTGCAATAACGTTGCATGTTTATTGGTTTCATAACAAAAGCCCATTGACAAGTAGTGTGACGTATCAGCAGTTATTTATTGAACGGATATTTTCTTTTTATTAAGCGTTATAATGTTTGTGACTCGCTCATTCAGGTCTGTTTTTGCCAATCAGTTCTGTGCTATTAATGCAATTGTAGATATTGCCTCCCAATGAGGTACTAAACACAGCTATTTAGTGTTTTATGTTATTATGTTACTAATAATTACAAAACAGCAAATGATGTATGTCAAATATCTTTTTAACTCAAAACAGCTCTTTTAGAACTATAATTTGGGTTTCAACATATTACTACTTGAAATGAATGTTTTTCTTTTAAAGTTCCAGTTGTCTCTAATATTATATATTTTTCGTAAACAAATGAACGAAGTAATGATTTTTGTTATAAAACCAATACATCCGCAGTGTTTTTACTGAATTAATGACGCGTCCACAGACTTCCTGTGAGCCCTGTATACACAGCTGTAGGTAGGGGATCCCTTAAGAGTTCCTTATCATTTCTTTGTTACAGAACCATGTCTCAGCTGTGGTATTTTTACACGCTTTCCAGGTACAAGATGACCTGCGAGTATACCTGGCCCAACCACCTCATGGAGTCGGACAAGGAGGCGGTGGAGGCCATCGTCAGGCAGCACGGCTTCTGCGAGGCGGTGGAGTATGGCCACAGCAAGCTGTTCGTGCGCACGCCACGCTCGCTCTTCACGCTGGAGCAGGAGCGCAACGCCCTCATCCCCATCTTGGTGCTCTTCCTGCAGAAGGTAATGCAGGGCAGCAGGCCAGCGTCCCTCACGGAAACAGAACGCAGCCGGGCGGCTAGTTTTCCCACCATGGGACAGAGTGCCGGTCACTCTGTCTCACACGTTTAGACTCACACCTTACCGTAAGGTCACGTTACCTGCCTGCTTTCAGTCTTGTTTTTATGCTTCAAAGAATAACATGCCAGGTTAAACTCGAAGATGTAATTGTCTCACTATGTTGTGGCAGGCTGTTAATTTCAGTCGCTAAATAATGAAATGGACCACAGATATGACTATATTTGTCTTAAGGGCTCATTTTTTATTAAGCTTAATATTGGTGTAAAGTTATGATGCTATTTCTGTCATGGTACGTCAGATTAGCCTTTTCAGAACTACAGCAGCGCTGAAAGCCCAGCAACATTTACACAAAGCAAAAACGTTAAGGGATGCAAAAACATATAGGCGACACAAAAGCATCAAGACAAAAAGATAAGCAAATTTAAGTTTTAAATGTGTTGTGTTCACTTAATGTTTTGTGGTTTTCAAAATGGAAGCGCTTCGTACTACAGGGGGCAACTGTCATCTCTGGATATCGTGCCTCTGACTCGGTCTCTATGATAGCTGATAAGTATCAACACGCTACAGATTTAGAAAATACTTACCCGTGTGTTAAATACGTTGTAGCTTTAGATGGTTTATGAATAGAGCCTTAACCTTATGTTTTGAGAGCAGTCTCATAAACAGACTTAAATGTTCTGTTGGTGGACATAGTTGAGTGAATCGCTTTTATGTAACAGATATAGGTGATTTTTTTGTCTTTATTTATACTGTACAAGCTTTTCTTCTGATTCCGAACACAAGTCTCAAAATAAAGATAAAAATCACCCATATCTGTTACATGGGTTAAACAAATCAGCCATGACGTAAAAGCGATTCACTCAACAATGTCCACCAACAGACTCATTTTTGTCCGTTTTGTGCCACTGCTTTCGAAACATAAAGTGAAGGTTTTTTTCTGTTCATAAACAAAATAATTGGGGGTCCATCCATCCATTCATCCATTTTCCAAACTGCTTATCCTACTGGGTCGCAGGGGGGTCCGGAGCCTATTCCGGAAGCAATGGGCATGAGGCAGGGAACAACCCAGGATGGGGGGCCAGCCCATCGCAGGGCACACTCACCCACCATTCACTCACACATGCGCTCCCACGGGCAATTTAGCAAGTCCGATTTTTGTTTGCATAAACATTAAAATAATACAACAGTCAACATGAAAACCAGATCAACTATTCACTGGACTTCAGACCAAAACAAATAATGCATCACATCGTAGTTATGCTGGAAAATCCATAATGAAGCATACTGCCCTAAACTGTTCTGTTACAAGAATATACAAATACAAACATACATGGAATTCATTCTTGGCAAATGGGTATTCAGCCCGCCATGAGACTGCACTGCACCACAGACGTGTGGTCTTCTTACAAGAGGAGGTAACACTGAAACCTCCAGTTTACGTTACTGACAAACTATAAGCAAGTTAAACAGACAAACCACAACATTTTCTCCCCGTCCTGTAATTCCAACATCATGCATTGAGCTAAAACTTAACTTACCTGACATTTGCTATAAAATAGTGGATGGTGCTTACGAAGATTAAAACCCAAAATACGACCACAACAGACTTAATCCTCTTAAAAGGCTGAATATCTCCAGAGCGCCGTAACTACCTTCTGCGGTGTTGTTACTGACAGAAAACAAACCCATATTGCATGTTGTGCCTGTGCGCTTACATCTGGGAGACTGTCGCTACTTTGGTCGATGCTTGAGAACTTTTTCAAAGTGCAGTAATGAAGCATGGTTTTAATTATAATTAAGATTTGAAATGGTAATACTAAGCATAAAACCAGTAACCGTCCCATCCTTAGCACAAAGTAAAGACTAATTTGAGGGCCTGATTAAATAATATAATAAAAACATGTCTTGGCCCTTATGAAACTGTCTTGCAGGCTGAATGTGGCCCACGGGATGGTAGTTTGAGACCCCTGATCTAAATCTACAACCAACTCACGCAGTGTTTTCTGAATTTGCAGTGTGTCAATACTAATCAGCTACCATAAATATCAGATATCACGCAGATCGAGGCACGATACTGAGAGTTGAATACTGCCTTCTGTGGCACGGAAAACTTCTGTCTCGAAAATCAGAAGACGTTAAGGGAATTAATGTGCTTAATTTTGTGTCTTTATATTTTTGTGTCTTTTTAATGTTTTTGCATTGTGTTAATGTTGGCGTGATCTGGGCCTTCAGGGCCACCGTAAAAACCTCTCCTAAAGTCACCCCAGCGTGTCCAGTGTCCATCCAGTATCCATGTGTTTCTTCTTTGACTCAACCACTAGCACGGCATGTCTGACTGGGGTTAGCCATCCAACAAGATTTCCAGTAACTATTTGTAGAACAGAAGAAATTATTTTTTTCTGTTATTGTGCTGCTGTAAATTTACATATATTCTAATGCTACATCTTTTTCTGAGCAAATATACACTTACTTACCAGATAAAGAGCATTAAACATTTCTCTTGAATGATTAAGACTTTTGCACAGTGCCGTACGTAGAGAGACAGAGACACAGAATGAGGGGGCGCCTAACTCCCCTGCAGGTGTGGCGGGGCGCCCTGGCTCGCATGCGGTGCCGCAAGCTGTGGGCCATCTACGCCATCATGGGCTGCTATAAGCGGTACAAGGTGAAGGCCCACTTCTGGGAGGTGAGCCACAGGTTCAGCAACGTGCGCAACATGACCGACTACGGCCGGAGCGTGGAGTGGCCTGCCCCACCCGCCGCGCTGGCCCAGTTCCACAGCATCACCCAGGGGCTCTACCGAAGGTGGGTCACCATGGTTACCGGGCTCCCCAGCGACGCTGTCGTGTGTGCTTATGGGCCACTAAAAACCCCAAAATAAAACCCAATCCCTAAAGATAAGACCAAAACATAAAACAGGCAATTCAATTTGACAACACGTAAGGGTGTGGCATTGGGGAGTAGTTCAGGGAATCATCTATATTTATAAAGGAAGATATTAAACTGGTTGATTGGCAAAAATTATTTGGCTGGTATGGGAAATTAGTTTATCCATTAGTTCATAATAAAGGAATTTATATTCATTTTCCAGTGTAACTATCGTATAATTTATTGTATTGTTTCACCTGTGTCATTTATATTGTTTGTTTTGTTTATTTTTGTTTTATCTATTTTGTTCTATTTATTTATCTGTTATTATATTATCTATTGTACTGTGTGTAAAATAGTTGTTTTTAACATGTAAGGTGACCTTGAGAGTTAAGAAAGGCGCCCAAAAATGAAATGTATTATTATCATTAATATGAATTCTTGATTAGATTCGGTTGGGTTGCCGTGACCGAGGACATGGAGCACATGGTTTTCTGAGAAATGCTCAGGGTTGGACATCGGTTGTGGTGTAGTGTGACCCTCCCCCCTGACCTACAGCTCCATGCTGCCTGTGTCCCCTAACGCGCGCGTTGCCGTCAGTGTGTCAGGGCGTCTCTCCGTTTGCGGGGATCTGTGTAAATCGGTCAGTGCGCCGCCAGGTGGTGGGCGAGGCAGATCGTGAAGAACATCCCCCCCTCGGACATGCTGGAGGTGCGCGCCAAGGTGGCTGCCCTGGCGGCGCTGAAGGGGGAGCGACCCAGTTGGGGCTTCGAACGTGCCTGGGAGAGGGACTACCTCAGCCTGGTAAGAGACAGGCGGCCATTTCAAAGCCTGTTTATTGTATCTGAATCAGTCTGTTTGACTAGTCTCTTTACTGTCAGCCTTTTTACATGTTAACCCTTTGGGTTAATTAGTTTGTTTACTATCGCACTGTTTACATGTTAACCCCTCTGTTTGACTAGTCTGTTTACTGTCACACTGGTTATACTGTATGTTAACCCCTAGGGTTCACTGGTCTGTTTACTAACTGTTTATGAACTGTTTACAGTTCAGTCCTCAGATCTAGTTGACCATGTGTTTTTATCCATTAATAATGTAAAATCATACAGTCTAGTCTTCAAAATAATTCCACACCCGTGATTTCAGGCGAACGATTCTCCCCAGAGCAGTACCAGCTTCGTAGAGATGACCAAAGAGCTGAAGAAGAAGGACCAGTACAACACAGTGCTGTTTTCGGGATTCGTGCGTAAGGTTGGTACGAGAGCATCAGTGCCTACTGGGTTTGATGGGGCCCTCCGGACCGAGAACCACCTCACGTAATCATGGTGCCCCACAGGTGAACAGGTTCAATAAGAACACTGACCGTGCCCTGCTCATCACTGACAAGAACATCTACAAGCTGGATCCTCGCAAGCAGTTCCGGGTGATGAAGAAGCTGCCTTTGGAAAGCGTGAGTCCAGACACATGAAGCACGTCAGCACAGACACCTGCAGCACTGTCATACGTCAGCACAGACGCATGAAGCACTGACATACGTCAGAACTGACACGTAAAGCATCATCTTGCATCAGCACAGACACCTGCAGCACTGTCATACGTCAGCACAGATGCATGAAGCACTGACATACGTCAGAATTGACACGTAAAGCATCATCTTACATCAGCACAGACACCTACAGCACTGTCATACGTCAGCACAGAAACATGAAGCACTGACATACGTCAGAACTGACACGTAAAGCATCATCTTGCATCAGCACAGACACATGCAGCACTGTCATACATCAGCACAGAAACATGCAGCACTGTCATACATCAGCACAGATCGCTCAAAGAAAATCTTGGGATGCTTGTTTAATTGTGTTAAAATGTATTGCTTTAATAAGAAAAGCTCATTAACAAGCAATGTTGAACATATCTGCACACATCTTCCGCACAGACATTTTCTTTTTATCAACTGTCATAGTTTCTTGACTGACTCATTCATTTCTTGCCATTGAATTTACTACTGAAATTAATTTTCTAATGTGAAATACATTTTTTTGTAAGTAAATGAAGTAATTTAATAACCTTTTTTTAATATATAAAACCAACAAATTCGCAATAATTTTACTGTATTACACAAGCATCCCCAGACTTTCTGTGAGCTCGGTATATACTGTATATAAATACACTAGAGAATTAAATATGTTAAGCTGAATGGTATTCTAACACTAAGAAATGTCTATCGGAGTATGAATCAATATGCAGCCTGGTTTTCTCCCGATACGTCCCGATAATAAAACATTATGCAATACGAGCTGTTATGACGGGCCAGCGTGTTGCTTGCCATGATTTAGAGCATTAGGGTTTCCTACAGTATGACGCAATCGGGTTTAGCCTTCACCCACGATGTTCAGCTTGGTGCTCCAGCGCACTGCAGCGGGATTAACAGCTGTCCCGTCGTGTTCATTAAGCCATAAGAGGATTAACAGCTCTCAGGCAGCGCCTTGAGCTGTGCGCTGGCCACGTGGAGGGAAACGTTCGTCCGTAGCCTCTCTGCACGGGAACTGTTCCTCTTCCTAACTTCGTGAGGACTGCTAACATAGCAAAATTAAATTAATGTAGATGCCCGTGGATAGTCAGTATGACTAGTGATTAACCTTGTGTGTGTGTGTGTGTGTGTGTGTGTGTGTGTGTGTGGGCCACAGGTGACGGGCTTAAGCGTTACGAGCGGAGCTGACCAGATGGTGGTGCTGCACACGTCCTCCCAGGATGACGTCCTGGTTTATCTCCAGAGAGGGAAGCTCTGCCCCAATCAGGACCGCGTGGGGGAAGTGCTGGGCAACCTGAGCGACCACTTTACACGGTTAGTCCGTCCATGGTGACGTGCTGGAAGGCACAATGCATTTTTTCAGTTAGTCCATCCAGATCAGCTAATTCCTGCCTTTAGTCCACTAGGGGGCATCCTGAATGACAAAATTGTAAATGGGTGGTCCACTAGGGGGTTCCTTGAGCAGCAATTTAACACTGCTAATTCTTATAACAGTATTTCGAGGTGGCATCTGGATCTGAAGGAGTAAAGATGTCGTTTAAATTAACCTTAACGTTAATTAATTTGCAGTTACTGAATGGTAGCATTCAATAACCTTGTTCTTAATTATTTAAGTAAGTATAATTGTCTTTGATTGTCTGTCGTCATCCTGTCTTGGGTGTCCACTGCTTGTGCTCGTTGTGTTATGCGGAGCCTCCCTACTCACTGCATTCATGGCTATAGAAGGTGGATCCATCCATGCATCCATCCATCCATCCAATTTGCAGAGCTGCTTACCCAGGGAGGTGGCCTGGAGCCTTTTCCAGGGAGCACAAGGCAGGGATGTCAGTCAATCTCCAGGCACTTATTTACATGACCTGCGACGGGCATATCTGCTTTGTAGTTACACAGTCCTGGCAGCAGAGGGCCTGCCTCCCCCCCTATACAGAGAGCCTCTGCCACCCTTAATCAATTTTCTGGCTGGCCTTTAATCTGCAGAACTGGCCAGCCCCCGCTGTTTCCTGTTTGCTCCGGCACAGCGTGTGCCTGGGCAGACCGAAGAAAGCGCACGTGTGTCCACAGCAGTGCACAGCACCAGTGCTGTCTGCGTGGCTGCGCCCCGCTGCACGTCCTCTTTCAGCTGCGCGCTTACATGCATATCAATTAGCACACGTGTCTGCGGTCCGCAGCCCAGGGCATGCGAGCGTCGGGGAGGTGCAGGGGATGGGGCGTTCCTCCGCTCTGTAGGCCTTTGTCTCCCCCCTCAGGCATATTGTCCTGCCATCTGGGTCAACATTGACCCAGGGACCTCTGGGAAGCGCAGGGGAAGAAAAGATCTAAGATGGAGTGCTTGTGGGCGGGGAGACAACAATACTCACCCACACCCTCCTTCTGCTCCGGGGTGGATAAATGACAATACTCGCACACTCTGCTTTCTTGGGGGGAGGGGGCACCAAAGTCATGGGCATTTCCAGTCCGAAGCATGCTGTAACAGCTGCAGTATAGCCGGGCGTCTCTTCATGCCAGAGGTGCAAAGGGAGACCGGGAACAATCCGGCCCAGGACTTGAGAAGATGAATTATGGTCCTTTTGCCAAGTTTCTGAAGCCAGAGGCAGCTATAAACATTGGTGAACGTACAGTGGAGGATCTGAGCCTCGCTGCTTAATGCGGAGCCTTGAGCGCTTAAGCCATTTGTGGGACGAGGAGTTGGTGGCCATCTGCCTGGACAGCTGGGAGTCTGGGGAGGGATGCGAGCAGCTGGGACCGGGGCAATGGGTGTGGGAGGGGGGCGTCTGACTCAGAGGGCATCCAGACCTTTCTTGCTAACTGTTTCCCCCGCCTCTACATGGGGGCTGCTGTCTGGTCTTGGTGGGGTTCAGAGGATGCCTGCGGCCCCCGTTTGAAGGATGGGGCTCGCCGGGACCGACTGTGAGGGAATGAGGATCCGCTTGAAGATCTGGGCTTCGCTCCTCTGCCTGAACAGTAACGGCCTTCAGTTATAAATGATTTACTAAAAAGAACCTGCAGAGTAAATGTAGGCCGCGCTCATCCAGCCGCCCTAGATTTGAGCGCTCCAGAAAGGAGCAGAGAGAGAGAGCAGTGACCCTGATAGAGGAGGTCAGCGCTGAAGGTCAGCGTGCAGCTCCAGCGTAAGCCCTGAGCTCGCAGCCTGTCGCTCCGCTTGGCCCATCACTATTCCAAAGTCGGTTTTTGGGCCGAGAGGAGCGTCAGCCATTCCACAAATAGAGCCTTCCCCTGCCTGAACCCCTCCCTGAGTGGCTGTCCTTAATGCATTGGCTTTACAAGCGGAGGAGCCAGCGATTTCACTGGGAAAGGCAACGGGGCGATGTTTCTAGCAGTGTCTAGGGTTTCACAGAGAGACCGGTAAATAGACTTCTGTCTCTGGATGAAAATGATACTGATTGACAGTAACAGGGAAGTTTCTGATAGGAAGAGGAACAGTTGGTTTTGGTGTCAGCCTAGTTTGTACTTCTTCATGTCCAGTTGTCTTGTCTGAAAACAGTAGCAGCCCCCCCCTAAAGTATGGCAATGCAAATAAACCCAAATGAAGACGGGCATAATAAAAGTGAATCCATCCTGTACGCGTGATGACGTTCACGGTGAGTTATATACCTGCTACTCGAGAAACATGGCGGGCAGATGTTTCCCCAAACAGACTCTTCCTCCGCCTCGCATTAATGCTACTAGAAGATTCTGCTGAGTCTCCATGGCCTGGTTGGTTTTACACTGTAGCACAAACCTTCAGAGAAAAGCAGTTTCAGAACAAAGCACCTGCGGTTCTGACCTAAATGTAAGAAAGCCTTAAAATTACCCATTTTCTGCAGAAAAGACACCCGGCCTCTCTCACTTCCATTCATCCATAATCCAGCTTTCACAGGATAAATAACACTGTACACCACTGTCTGATTTTGTTTTATAAAAGCAGCACCACCTGAAAATGCATAGTCTTTATATCTATTTTTGGAAGGTACACAAATATGATTTTTTTCCCTTGTGCCCACATGGTAGTGAGTGGTGCTTTGCACTGCAGGGTTGTATAAAGTGTGTGTCACTGATCACTGATCGGTCATCTCACCGTCCCTGGTGGCAGTACTGAGAATGTCCACCCAGCTGGCTAGGAGTCCAGTTCCATAGTGTGTAAGTGTGTTGCCCATTGATCAGAGAGTGCCGTGTTTGCCCCAATGTGAATTTGCCAGGACCATAAACTCCTTTCACTGATCATTCCGTCAGAATTGTCCATCCGAGGAGCTGTTGATAACAGAGCCTCCATCTCTGACCTTTAGAATTTTACTCCATATACACAGAAGGGTTCAGTTCTCCCTGGGAGAATCTTGGTCTCCATGATGTACTGGACCCAAGCAGGTGCCCTCAGTAGCTACACCCAAGCCGAGAAAACGATGACCTCACTGTAAAGATATATGACTCTGAGATGAGTGGTTAAAGGATGATCACTGGAACGACTACACCATATAAAATGTGCTTTGGGTGCTAATTCTGTTTTGGATCCGGGGGGGGGGGGGGCCTTCAGGAGCTTCTGCTGCGCCCCAGTTCTGTCGTAGCCGTTTCCGTGGCGATGAATAATGCGGCTCCCGCCTGGCAGACGAGCACGCTGATCTATGATGAGGCTGTCCTTGCGGGACTGACCCACCTAGTGAGCCGGGGGGGGGAGTGTGCAATAGTGGGCGGGGCTGATGATAAAAGAACAATCTAGAAAGGGGCATGATTGGAGGATGGCTGGGACTGTGGCCAGTTATAGTCCCAGCATCATACTACCTGGTTTAATTAAGTGGAGTGTATTGTTATTTTCAATGTGTAATGGAATATGTGTGTTTCGTTTGCATGTAACCATGAGTCTAAATCGTTGATTTCCCTGTCATTTCCGCTGCTAGTATTAAACCAACGGTGGCTGTTATTAAAGAAAGCAACTTCCATTTTAAAAGAGCTGTCATCTCCTTTATTAAAATGACTCCTGGCCTTGTCACAATGCGCTTATTTGCCCTCTGCTTGTGGGTCTGCAGCATCAGAAACATCCTGAGCCCTTTAAGGTTGTGGCGTGACGTAGAATGGACCTGGTGGCAGCATCATTTTAAGTGTGTGGCAGATCGTTCTTGCTGACGTGTCCGATTTCGTTCGGCTCAGACGTCATTTGACGTATACAGCCACCTTTACAGAAGCCAGCGTGACTTCAGGGCATGGCGCTGAAGGCTGCTGGGGTCACTGGTCAGCATGGACCACGGAACCGGGGGTCAAGGGGGCACCTGGGCTCAGGATCTTCTGCAGGATCACTAAGAATGCAATGCAGAACAATCATGAAGGAATTACCTACAAATAATGTAATGCAAACTGACAAAAGCTTGAATTATATCAGCATTTCTGAAAACAAAAAACTATTCAAAAGCAAACAGGTATGTGGATATGACTTATGATCACCCCATTGGCCGCCCCCCCCCCCCACCGTGTTCAGATGCAGTCAGCGGTCCATGCCTGTCAGAGGTTCTGACCGATAGAAATATGACTGAGTTGGAACAAGGGGTAGTGTGTTCTCTTGTGAGGTATGCACGTCATTTCAGGCAGTAAACTGAGGTATGTGAGTGAGTAATAGTATGTGTGCTGTGTATGGGCTTAATGCCATGTGTTTAAATAACCCTGTGTGTGTTTCAGGGTGCTGTGCAAACCTCTGTCGGTCTCGGTGCGAAGCTCCGCCCTCCAGCTCAACATGCGTGGGAAAGCCAAGAACGTAACTGTGGAGACAAAGCCGGGCCAGCCCAACGCGGACTTCCGCAAGAACAGAAACGGCTTCACCTTATTGGTACCAGCCAGCTAATGTCCCTGGCATAGCCCTACAGTGCTGTCCCCGGACAGGTGATACAGTACAGTGCTGTCCCCGGACAGGTGATACAGTACAGTGCTGTCCCCGGACAGGTGATACAGTACCCGTCCATGACGATGTACAAATTACTCATTTTCTTCATTTTCTTTTCTACCTTTTCACATATGATGTATATTTGTTTTTTTTTTAGATATAAAGTATTTAAGAGTATTTTATACTAATCTCAAGAACAAAAAGCATAGCAGTGCCGGTTCTGGGGAGGACAGGGGGCGGTACCCCCATGACAACATGAATGGCCTCGCGTGGCCTCCCTAAATACGTATGCTACTTGGATCTGAAATAAATGTATTATTATTATTACTATTTCTATTTACATTTATATATGTGGACTAAAATGTTGTGCGCTGGGAACCGGCGAAATGCAAGCATATGCACATTTTTTTAATGGACTCTAGGTACCAGGTGGTCGAGTCTTTCTAAAAAGTGTAACCAAAAAAAATCAAGCTTGTGGGAACAAGACAGTCTAAACAAGAAATCAGAGTGAGTTACATGTTTGTAAAAACTGTAAAATGTAACCGCAAAGTATTGCATAAATAACTTATTGGTTTTCAAAATTGTCTTCTGGTTCTTAATGCTGACAATCTAGCATAAGTAATGCTTGGAGGACATTAAGGTTATATGCATCCTGCCCCCTAACAGAACAACTGCCCCCAGTTTGCCCCCCCCTATTTGAAATGGTCTAGAATTGCCACTGAAGCACAGCATTCTTCCAGAAAAAAAACACATGAATCCAAGGGTGTAGTCTTGATTTCAACATCGGTAGGGGCCAAATCAGCCTCAACGCTACACTTATGTAAAAATGCTTTGGAGACAAACACTTCATGTGATTAACTACTGGCTACGAGGAAGTATGTCAGAGCTATGTAGTATATGACTGGAGTCGTTGCTATTACAGATCAAGCTTGCAGCAAATAAAAACTAGCTGCCTGAATACTATATTGTTTGTTGATGTAGATGACTCATTCTGCATGCTGTCTGTTTGCTTGTGCTGTTAATAGGCCCTGACCCTCCCCAGAGTCGGTCAGCCTTTCCCTTGCCTCTACTTTGCCCTGGCTTTGCCAACCTGCTCACATTTGTCCTCAAGTCGCTCGGAGCAAAGAGGATTAGTGTGGGATGGGTGGAACCAGTTTAATGGGGGGGGGACCTTCCTTTTATCCCCAGAACTCGTGGACCTCATAGGCAACATTTACCAAAAATAACAGCAGCAGGAACAAAGCCCAGCTCTACTCTTAGGCATAAAGACAAACATACATTGTGAGAAATCTAAACTTATCACTTGGGGCTTGTTGCACGAAGCAGGATTTCTTGCTTAGCCAGATAACTCGTTCGATTTAGGTAGTCTGTGCTAAATATAAGCCCCTTTAAACTCACATATCTAAATCTGATAAGTTATCCAGCTAAGCAAGAAATCCTACATCGTGAAACAGTCCCCAGGTGGATTAGCTATAGACACCAAGGCCGAATACAAACTGCTTTTCGTAAAGCCCAGCTTCCGGACACTCTAATCTCTCTGGGCTTTTCTTCAGTATATATGACTTTTCATAGGCTGAGAATGTAAACAAAAATGTCACAGCTTAATTCATAAATCTTCTTGTAAGAAAACAGACTTGGTTTCATAGGAGTGTATCCCTAAAATAGGACTGTAACCCTATAATAATTTTTGAAAAATTTGATTTTTTTGTCCCTACCTGGCAACCCAACATTAAATTAAGCGGACAGGCAGGACCACCAGTAGCAGACATTGATTGGTGCAGCTCACACAGGCCACGCAGCGCCTCTCCAACTTTTGCTGGATCTTCACTTGCCAAAGGTGCTGAGTAAATATAACTCATTATTCACACCCAGCTGCAGCCATTAATTTAACACCATGGAGGAGAGCTAGGCCAAAATTTAATTTGTTGACCAGTTGTCATCTTAGTAATATACAAGTCATTTCTGAGTTTAGTAATTGTAGATAGTTCATCTAGTTATGCAGCTACCTGATGGCACTTTTCTACCAGCATACAGGAACCAAGCCATAACACAAGGAAAGACTAGTTACAGCATGGTTACAGCACGAAGAGAGACTAGTTACAGCATGGTTACAGCACGAAGAGAGACTAGTTACAGCATGGTTACAGCACAAAGAGAGACTAGTTACAGCATGGTTACAGCACAAAGAGAGACTAGTTACAGCATGGTTACAGCACGAAGAGAGACTAGTTACAGCATGGTTACAGCACGAAGAGAGACTAGTTACAGCAGAAGGGTCTGCTCACTAAAGGCATTGCCGGGTTTGGAGAGCGACGTATAACGGTGGATATGATTATTTACTGTTCATACAGTGTACATCATGATTTGCTGTGTGCTAATTTCTGCTAGCTGAGCTGCGAGAGTCAGCATGCAATGTTAGCATCAAACACTAGTGGCAAAATTTGCATTACAAATCCATTTCGTTCAGCTGCTCTATAGGTTTTTTAAGTAAGTGATTGGAAATTTTCAAGTTCCGAGTTATCAGGAATACATCAATACATGGGGATGGGACAGTGGTGCTGTAGTTAGTACCGTTACCTCACACCTCTGGCACCAGGGTTCGAATCTCTGCCATGGCCCCATGTGTGTTGAGTTTGCATGTTCTACCCGTCGTGGGGTTTCCTCCAGGTACTCCGGTTTCCCCCCACAGTCTAAAACATGCTAAGGCTGATTGGAGTTACTAAATTGCCCATGGGTGTGAATAGTGTGTGAATGGTGTGTGAATGTGCCCTGCGATGGGCTGGCCCCCCATCCTGGGTTGTTCCCTGCCTCATGCCCATTGCTTCCGGGATAGGCTCCGGACCCCCCGCGACCCAGTAGGATAAGCGGTTTAGAAAATGGATGGATGGGTGAATGTTATATGCGAGTGCCCTGTGGTAGGTTGGTTCCCTGCCTTAGGCTTCTAGATTCTGAGATTCTGAGGCTCTGGACCCCCTGCAGCCCTGAATGGGATAAACAGTTACAGAAAATGGATGGATGGACATCAATACATTGCAGTGGCAATCTGGCAGAGTAGGGATGGTACCCCAATGCCCTGGCTAAAATTACCCATTGTGACACTATCAAATCTGGCTTCTTACACATTCACCACCTTAGCTATGGTGTGGTGAGCATGCTGGCACAGAATGGCTGCCGTCACATCATCTAGGTGGGTGAAGTGGCTCCCCATTGATTGCGTCAAAAACTCTTCTGGTGTCGTGAAGAGCACTATATAAAAGTATCGTTCATTCATTTATTCGGGGTCAGTATAATTCATGTGACCTCCAAACCAACAGATGGACTAGCCTGAAAAATAGCTGGACTGATAACCCAGTCTAATCTGGGTCACCCTGGGCCAGAGCAGGTCAGTAATATGTGCGGACAGGAAGCGCAGGATGACTGTATAACGGGATTTAAAACATACAGCGGCAATCACACAGAAATGTATGCAAAAGACAGTCAAAGAAAATGATCCTCACATGGGTGTCAAACTATGGTATCATGTCTGTAAAAGTGTGTTAGCTTAGCTTAGCTGTTTCAAAACCTCTCCTGCAGTTACCCCAGTATTTGAAGCATCATTCAAAACACCCATGTATTTTTTTGAGTCAGCCACAAGAGCACGTCACATGCCTAATCAATACCTCATTGAGTTATCTAACTAATTAAGTTATTTAATTAAGTGGACCGGTGGTGAAATTTGATGTATACATTGGAATGGCCGGCGTGCCCCTGAGGAGAGGTTTGGGAACTGAAGGGGCGTTCATCTACCCATCCAACACAACATCTGCAATTTTTTTGGAGAACAAAAGAAATTTGTGTTAGTTACTCTTGTTACTCTTAATTAGCCAGCCCCTGCAGGATCACAGACATTAATGCAAAAATCAAACGCTGCGATATTTGCAAGAACTTGCGATTTTTCAAATTTGCCGCAGCTTTTCCGCAAGAAATCACCAAATCAACAGACCGCTTGCATTTGGAGCATGACGTGTCCTGTCATGCCATCATGGTGCAAATGCATGTGTGCTTTTTGTCAGGCTACGCTGCAGGGAAGATGAGCACTTCCCGATTGTTTTGCACGAAAGTGGAGTTAAATTGTTTTGCACACTTTGCAGCATTTTTCCATCATTGTATATGACTGATTATATTTGCTGCTAATATTGAACTGAAAATTCATCTAACTGTGACTTAACCAACTGGACCAATGCTGCACCATGCATGATGTTAATATTGATATCGCATGTTAGGCACATCAAAGTGACCGCCACAGTCAGCTGGGTTGTTATGCTAAAACATTTTTACTTACAGGAAACAACACTTAGCAAGCTTGCAAGTTTAATGATTGTGACTTTTGCTGTTTTTGCATGAGCTCTGTATAAACAAGAACTGCTCACCGAAAAAAAACATTTGCATCCACCAAATGGAAATATTTCAGATTCCATATTAATGATATTGAGCAAAGGCAAGTGATTCGTTGGCAGTGCTTTGTGTCTGCACGACTGGCGACATCACCACCAACTTATCTGAGAGACTGTTTTTTTATGAACATTGCAAAAACGCGAATGATCGCGATGTGAATTTTCTTCAGTACTGTACAGCCTTGCAAAAGAAAGTATTTCCTATGTAACTAAGCTCGTTCTTGCTAAAAACGAGCACTGGAATGTGATAGGCCTGCACACAAAGAAAGTAATTAGAAAGTGTTTCTCTTTCTTCACTGGTAGTAGTTAAAAAAAAAACTATTGAACTATTTTGTCAATTTATGCAAAGTTGCATTACAAATTTTGAGAAAAGCAACTGCAAGATCACAAAAAAAAAACTGCAAAATCCCATAGGAACTGATTTGCATGTGCATAATTTAAAACATTTCCTTTGACTGTCTAAGACCTTTACACAGAAATGTGTATATGCAGCCACAGCCTCACAGCTACTAGGAAGGACCAGCACATCGTGCAGAGACAGACACACAGAGAATAACCAGCTTCCCCCAAGAGCAGCAGTTACACTGAGGCCATGAGAGCTGTGCTGTTCTGGGGAACCCTCCTCTGCTTTAACCTCAAGGCCAGACACCATGGCTGAGCAGGACTCAGAATTTAATCAGGATGGGGGTGGGGCTCACAGATTCCCAGCTGGCTGAGTGAATGTGCACGATGCGTGTGTTTGTGCGTCTGTGTGTGTGTTTGCGTGACTTGAACCTTCTGCAAGAGGACACGGCCAATCAACACACCTTCCACTGAGGTTCTCTTTCAGAACTTTATTAAATAATGATAAAAAAAGTAAAATGTGCATTGCAACATTAATAAGAAACAAACACTTTAGACTTTTTTTTTTTTTTCAAGTTTTCCCAAACAAGTAAATAATATGAACCTACGTACGCTTATGTACTGTAAGTGACTTTACAAAAGCCACACAGAAGCGATGCTCCAACCGGTGACAGAAAACCACAGAGAACACAGCTGAGGTGGGGGGTTAGGGTTTCTGAAGGCAACCTCAAGATTATGCCACTCTGTGCCCCCACCGAGCAGGGTTTTACTGGGGGCGGGAGGGGGGAGGATTATGGCAGTAACCACATCCACTCACCCTGTAAAGTATCTCTCACTCACATCACCTTTCCTCCCTTTTTTCACCCATTTCCCACACAACTCAGAACGCTATGGTAACATTACTACAATGCTCCAGCAATGCTTTCGGAATGTTACACACTGGCTGTCGTTGTGCTTTATATTAATCTGAAGAGATGCATTATAAAGATATGCATTTACTTTATACAGTAGTGGTGCCATTGGTCGAAATTCACATGCTTCGAGATTTCAAGACTTTCAATAAAGAACAAAATAAAATAATAACAGAACTACTTCATCCCCATAGCAATAACATTAACGCGCCTAGAATAATTTTAATTATTATAACAGCTATAATTATAGCAGTTAACAAATTAACACTGTTGACATCAGATCTCCCATAACTGGGATAAACTAATTTGATTTTATCAAGCAGACGGAAAAAAAAACAAAACATTTTAGTCATTCAAACTACAATGACGCTCAAAAAACAGCTCAAGTAAATAAAAGGAAAATCTGCTGTTTTCAGCAAACATGCACAATGCCACTTAAGCAGGTCGTATCCACTCGTTACTCGTCACACGGCAGCACGTTTCTACGGTGCAACGTCTTTCGTCCCATCCCCGTCTGGGAAGACCCTGGCGTACAGGAGAGTCCTTAGCAGCAAATCGTGGTGGCTTTCCGGGGTCCAAGCTGCTCACAGAGCGATGGCGGCTTCTGAGCCACGCCAGGCCGCCCCCCAGGGGTGTTTAGAGCACTGACTGGCCAAATTCCCACGCGTAGCGCTACCTCATCCGGAAACGGCTTGGCCGCAAAATCACCATTGACCAGGTCAGCAGTTCCATCGTAAGCCCTATAGGTGGCGCTGTAGGGCCCTTGGGGCCCAGGGGATCAGGACCGTCAGAAGAGTGCTGAGGGCGACCGGCAGCGTGCATGTCCCGAGACAGGGGGGGCGCTCCAGGGCTTCGGCACGCACACACCCCCGTGACTCGGAAGCTTGTCTCTTGCCGTCGGGCTGAGAACTCCGAAATGGGAGCTGGACTGCACTGAGACCGAGGAACCCTTACGTCTGGAGGAGGAGGAAGCGGAGGAGGAGAAGCAGGAAAGGGAGGAGGAAGAGGAGAGGGAGGAGGAAGGGGAGGTGGAGGAGCAGGAGGAGAAGGAAGGGGAGGTAAAGGAGGGGGAAGGAGTGAGAAGGAGGAAGGGAAAGAGGAGAAGGAAGAGGTGGTGAAGGAGGAGGGGGAAGAAGAAATGGAGGAAGAGGAAGAGGGGGTGATCAGACGCAAAAGAGCATAACTGCACAGTGTCAGGGGACATTCAGAAAGCAGCCATAAGACCGGGATGGTGTCGAGGGTCATGACTGGATAGAGCCTGACTGGTACGGGGTCACGTGACCTGACGACAGCTGAGGGGCATGTACACTCTGACAGCAGGTGGCAAGGCAAGTGGGACCAAACACACTTGCATGTTCCTGATGAGCTCGTAAACACAGACAGAGAACACCAGCGGTGAATGGGGAACACTGGTGAGGACAAAACATCTTCAGGGAAGATTAGGGCTGGACCAAGGCTTTGATCCATATCTGTATGCGTGTATCTATGTAAACTTCTGTGTTGTGTGAATTAGGTAGGAAATTAATTTGGCAGTGCAGGGGCATTAGAGGTCACAACAGCTGAGAGCCACAAAAAATCAGCACATGACACTGGCTCAAGGCAGAACAAGATCTCCTGTCACAGTGGTGTCCAACCTGCCAGCAGCCAATGAGAGTGCAGCTCTTAGCCAGGGAGGATAAACAACAAGCCCAGGGTCCTGATTCCAGATACCAATGGCTTGCTTCTGTACAGAACAGAACATCAGTCCGGAGACGTCTCAACCCGGAGACGCAGCCATGTACGCACATGCTCAGAGACGCGGCCCCGTGCCTGGAGATGAGGTATTTAATCAGGCAGCTGCGATTAGCTGCTGAACCTGCAGGGCCAGTTAATCTCATTACCGCCATTATTCTGCCACAGGCACTTTGCAATAGAGTAACAAAAACAGCCTGTCCCCCACAATCGGACAGTGAACCTCTCTGTGAATGTAACCTTTACCCCACGCTGGTAACCCCGCTAGAGAAAATGTAGAGAAGACATGGCTCTGGGCAGCCCTAACATCTGACGAGAGGTGGCAATTTCCAGTCCAGAAAATACAAATCCAGACCGTGATTTAGTTTCAACCAACTAGTTGAGGATAAAGAGTCACAGTCACAGAGTACTCCACTGGTTGGCTGAAACAAAATCCTGGCCTGGATTTGTACTTTCTGGACCTGAAATTTCCACCTCTGAATCGGACAGAAGCTGCTAGATGATATGCGGCCTGAAGCTTCTGCAACCAATTATGTCTAGACACCAGTCAGCAATTTAACATCGGGAACACATCAGTCTAAGAAACTAAATTCCCGGGGAACTAGCTGGTGTTATTGGTAACACTTTACTTAACAGGACAGAAATAATATAGCATGCTTTTACTTATGTATTAATTAAACACAAACTCTTAGTCAGTTACATGATGTTTGTTCATCATTAATGAATCGTGATGCATCTTTTATGCCAAGCAGTGACCATATTTGTTCATGATTTGTACTTCAGTAGTAACTGAGTTATTGCCAAGTATTTGAGTCCCATCAGGTAAACTGTTGCCATGTTATCTAGCAACATACCGGCTTAGTTTAGAGGTGACCCAAGTCCTTTTAATTAGGTTTGGTCCATATGAGCTTATATTAGACTTCTTTTTGTGGATGAAAAGCCCTTCCCCTTTGACTGTGTATGCGAGTATGTCTATGTGAAAAGGAGATCAGGAGCGCAGGAAGAGTCTTTGGGTGAATATTAAGGCTAGACTACGAAGTGGAGCCTTGGGGGTGATCTGTCTAGTAGGAAAGCAGTGTTTCAGACCTGTGAGTCATCTGAAGGGGACCAGTCCTGCAGGGAGCTAGAGTGACCTTTAAGGGGCGAAAGGAAGGGTTTCAGGCACAGAGAGGAGCGATAACCTGGGAATCCAAGAGGATGACAAGACCCAAGATCCGTGGGCTGAGAAAACTGCATGTGAAGTGGCCACACAGATCTTCCTCACCTTAGATGCCTGAGTAAGTCAGGGAACACGTACAAGGGGGTGATCACAGAGCAGGTGAGATGACGAGGGAGAATGGGGAGGTTAAGTATGCGACGTGACGGGTGGGAAACGAGGACGGACCCTCCCACTCACCGATCCAGCACCTGGCCGTAGTCCAGTGGCAAGCAGCCGCCCTCGCTCTTGAGCTCGGCAAACACCTGGGTGAAGAAATGCGGGTCGGCGTTGATGCGCAGCATCTTGGCGCTGGTGGCGTCGATGATGCACAGACAGCGGCCCCAGAAGGCCTCTTTGCCCACCTCCACCAGGAAGGGCTTCAGCGGGTAGGAGATCTCGTTGCCCATGTAGGAGTAGGACAGGTAGAGGCAGGTGAGCAGCGTGGCCTGCAGCTCGTGCTCGCTGGCCATCAGGTCGCCGTCGATGACGTCGCGGCACAGCATGTAGACGAAGACCACGTTGGCCGGCGTGACGAAGGCCTGGTCCTGCCAGCCCTGCAGCAGCAACGCCCGGTCCACACTGCGCAGCCACAGCACTGGGTCGGCCGGCGACAGCTGCTTCAGCCTGTAGCAGCGGCGACACAGGAAGCGGCCCAGGCAGCGCAGCAGCTCGCTGGTGGAGGCCTGGACGACGACGCGCCTGGGCGAGGAACTGGGCCGGGGTGACACCTTCTTCGCCGACGATAACTGCGGACGCCCGTGGCTGGGGGGCGGGCCCTCGTAACTGGGCAAGTTGGCACAGGACACCGACTTCCTGACGTTCTCCCGGTTGAGGTGCGATACGTCCCGCTGGTGGATGTGACCACTACTTGGCGGGGGTCCTGTGTTGCCACCCTTCTTCGAGCCCCTTTTGCGGGTCGAGGCCACAAGGCGCTTCCAGGTGAGAGCGGGGAGCAGTAGAGGCTGCCTCTTTATGCTCGGGTCGTTCTGGGCACTCTGCGGCCGGCAGCTCAAGGTGGGGTAGTGGCTTAGGGAGCCGGGCCTGTCACCATAGTAACTGGGCTTCCGGGACCCAGGGGACAGTGACAGCACTGTGCCCATGACAACAGCTAGGGCCCCCTTGTGGTTGGGGAAGCTGGGAGGGAGTCAAACTGCAGCCTTGCTCCTCAGTGGTGCAGGACTGCCTTGCCAGGGGTTCCCAGGTGAGGACTCCTGTTGAGTTTAATTAGAGCGATTCAGCTGAAGCTTGGTGCAAATAGGCCGCCTGTATGAGAGGGAGAAGCAAGCTGGTGTCACCAAAATCACACGCAAGCATTACAAAAGAGAAGTCCTGTGCAAACAGAAGTATAGTTATTAAACGTCGGTTTATTTATATCATTCCAAAATCAATAATAACTCTACAGTACCGTGTTGATTTTGTACTGGGACTTCTGCACTAGTTTCTATTAACTCCGTGGACCCAAGATCAGCTGAGCCGCGGTGGCGCCGCGGTGCACGGAGCATAAAAACACCGAAACGCATTCATCGACTATACTGTGTGAGCTGCTAGTGCTCAAAAAAATCTCTAACGCTCTAATCTAGTGCATCCGATCTAGTTTATGCCTCTCCGATCGCTGTTTGAGTTACTCACCTGCTCCGTCTGTAGTTCTAGTACAGATACGACGTAACGAGCCAGGGCAATAATCATCCCAGCCCGTGTCATTGCTCTTGTTTACTGTCCATCTCCAAAAGGTGCAATTCTTTTTAAAAATAGGCTACTGTTAACAGATATAATCAGCAGCAGTCCCGTGTCCAAATACTTCGTTTGTACTCCAGCAAATCTTGTTACTCTGTCCCCCGCTGATATATGATTCAGATTTCGGGGAATTTATTTTTATAGTGGTTCGATTGTCAAATCGTCTCTCCCCTCCATACGATTTAATTAATCGTAACTAATAACAATAAATTTTGCGTGATATACCAGTCCGGGTCCAAACATCTATCTTCCAGTGAAAGGGGAACTTCCCTGTAGTTCGCTAATTTGCACGAAATTTTTAGTGCGCTCGCATCGGTTCATCTGCACCGTCAGGGTGGGTTTTGCCTCCGGCTTGATGCCTGCACAGCCTCCGTGAAAGTCCGAGATAAGCTGCGACCCGGGACCCTGCCTCCGCTCAATTGACAGTGCGGCGCGGCTTCCTCGTGCCAGGCGCCAGACTCCTCCTCGCCCCGCAATCCGCGCAGCTTCCACTCAGCCGCCGCTCGCAAACGGGGACGCGCGCGCGTGCACCCCAGAATCACACGCTCACGGGCACGCGTGTCTCCCCACTTCGGAAAAATGAGCGTGCCGGCTACGCATGTTCTTAAAAGTAAGCACGATATTAATCGGAATGTCGTAACTTAACTGAGGGCTAATTGCATCATGTGAACCTTTTGCGTAATTGTGATTGCACTTCCGTGGACATCTTGTATCTTTTTGCCTGCTTTTTTTGTGTGGCCGTGTGTACATCTGTGAACCGCCTTGTGCGTGAGGATGGGTGTATGTCTTGGTTGTGTTGTTGTCTTATGTTTTGGACTCAGAGTGTAATTAGAGACCAATATGACCTCAGGACTGTTTTCAGCAGCCGACCCTGATCCTTTTGTGGTTTGCCGGCCTATTTCCATGGGAGCGGGACGCTGCTAAGCTGTGCAGGGCTGTGCTACACACACTGTAGGCGTTGCCTGAAGAATACAAAAGTCAGAATAATGTTATCACTTTGCCACTTGGTTACATCTGGCAGCCGAAATGATGAAAAGCTCCCCCCTGCCGCCCCGATGCTCTGCCACTCCCCGCTGGCCCCATGTAAAGGCCGAAGACCACTGAAAGTCTAGACTTCTGCTTCCATGTAGCTGATGACCCAGAATGCCAGCAGACTTGTAACACAGGCTGAGAGATTCGGTGCAGCGGTGAAGCCATCTGGAGTATTTTGGACTATCTGATGTGATTCTTTCCAGAAACAGCGGCCCAGTGGTGTTCAGGAGGGCGGTGCGTGAACAGAGGCTGCCTGTGATGTTTGGTGAATGGACCTCCTTCACTTACCGGTGGCCTCATTTTATCATCAAGTGTGATGGTTGCTGATATAATGAACCTTCTCAGCTGGAGGTTGTATAAGAAGGCACAAGACTGTCCGTGCAAATGGCCAGGAGAGCCAGTCTTCACAGGCAAGCTGAGGATAACCGTACCCATGTCACAGGCGCTGTCCAGTGCTGTGTGCGGAACAGCCTTCAGGGTCCATCCTGTCTGTCTGTCTGTCTGTGTGTGTGTGTGTGTGTGTGTGTGTGTGTGTGTGTGTGTGCGGCCTGCTGTGCTCTGGCTCCATCTCACATTGTGCAATCACACGTTGCCTTGTGCTACTGGTGACATGCTGGCAGGCATAATGTGTCATTTCCTGTTTTCATTTTAAATCATTGATGTTCTCACCATGCTTAGCGTCAAACAGAAAACAAGAGACTATAACAAACAATTTGTAGTGCTCACAGAAAGTCTTGGCATGTTTGTTTATTCAGTAAAAACATTTGAAATGTATTATATATAATCATTTTATAATCCCAGAGAAAATACTAGTGCAGCGCCTGTCTGTCCAAAAGAATTATTACTCAGAGCCGCATTGAATATCTTACATTTTTAATGTCTAGATGAATTCGCTTTCACTTATCAATGATCTGTACGAAATGTAATGTAAGAGCCTGTAGCCTGATTAGAATGCAGCAAAGCATTTGTATGTTATTTGTGTGTCGGATCTTTGCATATTGTTTACCGATTGACTTTTCTTCTGCCGTTCTTTATTTAATTTCTTTCCTTCCTTCCGTTTTCCCGTTCTGTATTTCTCTCTAATGATGTTTTATGTATCACAACACATCCACGTAAAGTGCTTTGGGATGACTCTGTTGTGAAAGGCGCTATATAAAAATATATTGAATTGAATTGCGGGGTCATTCCACAAAGCAGGATTTTTCCATTACCCAGATAACTTAAGCCAAATATAAGGATTGCCGGTTGCTCATGTCTCCTCCTATTGGACAGTTTTTGCATTTGACTTAAGTTATTCAGCTAACCAGGAAGCTCTGCTTTGTGAAATACCCCCCAGAACATTATCCGATTATGTTTGTGCATAAATGCAAGCAATCAGTAAATGGGGAGCCTCATCTAGCTCCAGAAAGAGCCCAGTCATCCCCCTGAAAGGCAGAGCTCAGTCTCAATGCAAGTAAGAAGAAGTCGGCCATACAGATGGCTTTAGGGTATGTGCAATGATGCGTCATGTGACTCTCTGGAGGTGGGCATCTGGTTGGCTGAACCGTAGTGTGACAGAGGGGTCCAATGTGTGTGTTTACCCTCATAATGTGTGTGTGTTTGTGTCTCTGCCAAGTCCTGGAGTTTGCTTCTGTCTTACACTTCCTCCATTTTTTTTTAGGATTTTTTTTTTTCTTAAAGACTTCCAGTAAGAATCTGATAGGCAGCTCCAGGGTGACCCCCACCCCTCCCCCACCCTGCCCACCATGAAAGGGAGAGTTGTTAAACCAAACCGCCTGGTCATTCTCCCATCATGCCCTTTGCTGACACAGGGGGTCACTGTGCTCTTCAGCTGAAGGCGGCAGTTTAAACGTACATCCCAGCGGTCAGCCTCCGAATAAGCCCTGGCAGAGTACACAAAGTGCCGGCGACCTCAGGCCATTAAAAGGGACGCTGGGCGATGCTGCGTGCTGCATAGCAGGCCATGACATGTGGCAGATGCAGACACTTTTTCTTTTAGTTCCTCTCCAGTTAGCTAAGTTCAGAGATGTGATGCATCACATGACCAGGTCCTTCTGTTCTCTGCACAGCAAGCCTGCCTGTTTACCCTGAGCGCTGTCATCGCATGGATGACGCGAGCTGGTTTCCACAGCGACAAGTAAACATGTAGGCCGCTGAAGTTTTACGGGTGCACTACGTTTCAGCGGAGATGGCTGCTAAAGGCCAATGCAGACCCTGTCTAAGTGAAATTGGCTCTCTATGTTGGCGTCCCCTCAGAATATGGAAGCCTAGGCGGCCGCCTATGTCACCTGATGGGTTAACCGGCCTTGGGCCAATGTGAGTAATTTACACAGTAGAAGGTGGAGCAAAGGTTGAGGCAGAAACTGAGGAAGGAAGGTTGACAAATATGAAAACACAGAAAGAGGAAGAAAGTAAACCCTGTTACCCTAACCTTAAGGCAATGCTGAGGGGACTGAAGTTCATGCTCTGCAGCATCTTACGCGTGAATCTGAATTAGGAAGCAAAACAGCTGGAGTGAGACAAAAAGCGGTGAGGAATGGGCTGCATTAATGAAAGGGAGAGAAAGTGGGAATGTTTCAGAAAACGAGAATTATACAGATCGGCAGACATTTTCATCAGCTTATATGCCCTTCCAGAAATCTCTCTCAATCACCCTTGCAGTGAAATCTCTGCAGAGCCGCCCTCTTCTCCAGCAGAATGAGGACTGTGGCAGGACCAGGCGCAGCCAGGGCAGAGCATTCAAGATGCATATTCATAACAACAAGAAGACTACAAAGCTGATTGGCTGTTCCCCAATTCCCTTAGAAGGAAGTGGTGCTTTTGAACGCACTATTTATCCGTGTCTTTCATCTAAGTATAATAGTTATTCTTGTGTGTGGCATGTTTTTAGAAATATGCATTTACAAGAGCAGACCTGACAAGATGGAGAGAGCAGGAGACAGAAAGGAGGTCAGGCCCAGGTAGGAGCAGCCTCTCCTGGAGTCACTCCAGTGGGTGGGGGGGGGTGCATTTGATTGGTCGATTCTCCTCACGAATCTATAGTGAGTATCAGAAGTGGGCTCCCTCTGTGTCAGCTCAGAACTCACACCCCACTGCAGCATTAGAAGAGAGTGCACAGTCATTGAAGCCCAGTGCTGCATGTCGTCAAACAGAACCCCACTGCAGCGCGTTATCAAATGATGCCGTTTTCAAAGCCATTATGTTCTCACGGCCTGGCACCTGGTCATTCCCACTCTTATCCCAGAAAGTCTTTAACCAAGATAAAGGTGCTGTTTCAACCGCCACTGAAACCTGGTGTGGGTCCCCCTGTTGGCCACAAACAGTCACTACACCAAATATTAAATAAACAGTTCCCTATTTAGGAGATGCTAATCAGCTAGCTAGCTATGATTTTCTGACTCGCTGGATCTGTATTTAGTTTTCGAGACATCTGAGGGGGGCACAGGGGTCCAAAAGTGATTTTTTTGAGCCCAAGAACCAACAAACAGCCCTGCCTGGCAGAGGTGGAGATTTCAGGTCCAGAGAGTACAAATCCAGACCAGGATTTTATTTCAACCAACCAATTGAGTACTATGTGACTGTGACTCTTTATATTCGACTGGTTGGTTGAAACAAAATCCTGGTCTGGATTTGTACTCTCTGGACCTGAAATCTCTACCTCTGCTGCCTGCCGAATACTGGCCAGCAGAAGCAGACATCTCCCCACATGCTGTCCTTGGTCTTCTTCAGTACCAGGACACCAAAACCAGGAAGAAAACAGCAGGTAGTAGGAGCTTTGTTCTTTTTCCGTTTCCTCAGTTCTCAATCAGAAGGTAGATGCCACAAAAGCTGGGGTCTTCACCCAGTACGCAGCTTCATAAGGGCTTCGATTAGGCAAGATGTTGTTTCATCATGTGCGTTTGACCTGCTCTGTTGGTAAATAAACTGCCACCCTCTCTGCAGTCAACTGCTGCTGTGCACATCGCTGCTGGGTCAGTCTTCAGAGCCGAAGCCTAAGCTGAAGTTCATTAGATGAGTGGGAAAGCAGCGCCCCCTAGAGGCAGCACCCTGCAAAGTCAGAAGACAGTCACCACCATACAGATGCTTCTGCCTTTATGATGGTTCAACCTCCTATATTTCCACTTTACAATGGTACAATAGCGATCATTCAGACGTCATCAAACTGAATTGTGATCTGTTGCCGGATTAGAGATATGCCATATGTTTCTAAACACACTTCTTTAGTGTAGCTTATAGGGACTCTAGTTTTAGCTCACTCCCAGTCAGACCTATAGTGAGAGGTGTAGAGCTGGGTGGGATCGGTGCCATTGGCTTTGGATGAACTGAACTGTCAGTGCTGTCACTCTAGCTTCACACCCCCTTGTGGAATTGGAGTGCTGACATTTCAGGGACTCCCCATGCCTGCATTCACACTTTCCTCCCCCTCCTACATATGCTGCCATAGCTGTATCTGCCGGAGCTTACATATTGCACTCACCTAAGTGTTTGCATTGCGTCTAGCACCCCTATTCTTCTTGGAGTGCGAGACCCCAAATTATCAAGATATGCTGCCTACCCTTCTGCCTGCGACGTCTCCATTACCTGTGGCGTCTCTCCGGCCTGCTCATCCTTCTGCCTGCGACGTCTCTCCTGAATTCTCTGCTGCTGCACCACTGTTTCGTCCTGCCATCAGAAGCAGCATCAATACTTGCCTGCCATCATCTGCCTGCCCTCTGCTTTGAAACTCAAATCTTAAAATTGGGACAGTGTGAATTGGGACTTTGCCATCTTGCTCATTTGACTTCCTCTGCTGCCCCCTGGAGGATGGACTCCCCCTCTGAGTCTGGTTAAGGTTAGGGCTTCCTCTGCTGCCCCCTGGAGGATGGGCTCCCCCTCTGAGTCTGGTTACCACTTTATTGCAGAGGAAAAGCAATAAAAGCTCAGCCATACTAATGAAATAAGTTTATCTACAGCGAACACTGTGTGGTGGCCAGTGAAAGTTAGCACAGCTTAACTGTTATCCTACAGTTAGGAGAAGTTATTTACGATTTCCTGAAGTTAGGATGTAATAAAAGTGGTAACAAATGAGAATTCCACCGACTAGGCGAGATCGACTTGTTCTGACTTAATTCGCAATGTAACCAATCAGATGTTTATTTTGTTTAGAGCCCGACAGTCAGTGACGGGTGACTTTAACAGAGTATTTTAATGGTTGCTGGTAGAATTTTAATTGTCATTTAATTATCATTTAAATAACAATTTAAATAATTCATTAAATAATCCATCCATCTATCCATCCATTAGCTTCCACGTGTCCAGGGTTCAGGTCGCAGACTTCCCTCTCCCCCAGCTACAGTACCTCTACCCGCTCTTTGAGGGGGATGCTGAGGCGTTCCCAGGCCAACCGAGATATATAATCCCTCCAGCGTGTCCTGGATCTGCCCTGGGGCCTCCTCCCTGTAGGACATGCACGGAAAACCTCTCCAGGTAGCTGCCCAATAGGCATCCGCACCAGATGTCCAAACCACCTCAACTAGCTCCTCTCGACGTGGAGAAGCAGCGGTTCTACTCAGAGACTCTCCCGGATATCCAAACTTTTCACCCTATCTCTAAGGGAGAGCCCAGACACCCTGCGGAGAAACCTCACTTTGACCGCCTGTATCCGCGATCTCATTCTTTCGGTCATCACCCCATAGCTCATGACCATAGGTGACGGTAGGGACAAAGATGGACCAATAGATCGAGAGCTTTGTTTTCCGGCTCATTTCTTTCTTATAGCCACAACAAACCGGTTAAGTGTCTGAAAAACTGCGGACGCCGCTCCGATTCGTCTGTCCAGCTCTCAATCTCTCCTACCCTCTAGTGGTGTGTCGGTCACAAACAAAACTCTATTTTTTTTTTTCAAGCTGCACGGATTGGTCAGCTACACGTGTGTCTGCTCTGTGCAGGACGGGGAGGGGTGGTGCTACAGGGTGTGTTCGACTTGGGCTTTAAGTCTTAAGTCTTGCTCTCGTGAGGTTTTTGTACCATGTGACATGGTGACGTTTTGCAGCGCCAGCTGAAGTCGGACAGAAACATCTAACCATGATGCATTGCTTTAAGCCAGCGCTGCAAACGGCTGCATGAAGTCGAACGCACCCATAGACAAATACAGCAATCGCAGGCACAGACAGAGAAACAGGAGGGAAGGAGGCTCTACAAATAACCTGCATTGGCACCTGAGAACTGTACATCCATCAGTGCAGTGGGAAGAAAAAAGGCAAGCAAGTGAACCTGCTACTAATGAAAGTGACAGTTTGTCTACTGCAACTGTTGAAAGTGCCAGTTTGTCAATGTCTACACCGTCATCCAGTACAGCACCACAACCACTAGACCTACAACCTAGAGCTCTATGAGACAGTTTGTGCAAAAAGCTATGACTCCAGTAAAACAGAAAACAATTGATGAGGAATTGGCTAAAATGATTGCACGTGATTTCCAACCATAGTAATTCATTTCACTAATAATTTTACATTATTTTTGGTAATAAATTCATTTAAGCACAAAAAAAATCTGACGAACCACTTGGGAGCCGAAAGAGCCGGCTCTCTTAAAAGAGCCGAAATTCCCATCACTAGCTTGCTCACAGCGCTGGCTTAAAGCAATGCATTCTGGTCCTGACGCAATGCATCATGGTTAGAATTTTTGTCCGACTTCACCATGCATCACCATGTCACATGGTACAAAAACCTCGCGAGAACAAGACGACAAAACAGATTGTGCCGCACCTCTCAGCCGGCATAACTGCATGTGCTGCTACTATGTCCCTCTGGATTATTTATGTCTTGTAAATGTTATTTTTTGTTTGTTTTGTTAGTCTTAATGTTCACTGGTCAGTTATTACTTCTATTGTAATTTAAAGCTTCAATAAAAAAAAACCTCTCAGCCGACTGCACAAACTGGAACCGCCTCCGTGACGATATAGCTTTGCCTTTATAGGCTGAAGAGTTTAGTCACACGCATGAAGTTTGTATCCCAGGAAGTTCCGATGTGCTATCTGCTATTTCTAACCAGTGCCTCACCTTCAATCACCTTAAACACACAAGACATGATGAACAACGTCACATAGGATGTTGGCACCTGTGCTGAGCTGGTAGTGGGGGTAAGATTCTGCTAATATTATAAAGATGATAGTAGTAGCACCTTTATATTAGTTTGTGTCAGAATCAGCCCCTACTTTGTCCTGTTCTGTCTGTCATTCCCCATTTCGCCACCAGGTGCACTTGGCCATCATGTCTGTTCCTGTGCTTTTCTGTGTTTAGTACCTTCACAATCCCTGATGTTTTCCGCTGCTCCCTGACAGCTGCATGTATGAATGGGATGAGCATGCAGCTTAGTAACTGTGCATCTTTAGCCATTGTGGGTTCATGGTTAGTCAGGCACCACCCTCAACTTCCCCAGACATGTTCTTTTATTGCTCCCTCTTAATTATGTCCTTGTGTTTATGTATTTCTGTATTAGTCCTTGCTTTCATGTCTTTGTTTCTGATTATCCTTGTTTGTACCTAGTGTTGCAGTAGTATCCTGTAACCCCAGTTCCTAATATCTCCTGGTGTTTGAGTCCTTAGTGTTTAGTGATTGTTAATTTTCTTCCAAATCCTAATCCCTCGTATTTGGTTAAATGGTAATGGTTGACATCTGTCTCTTGTTGAAACCTGGTCACCTTTGCATATATATATATATATATATATATATATATATAAATATATATATATATATGTAAATATATATATATATGTGAATATATATATATATATATATGCATGCCCTTGCCCCCTTTCCCTGCCACTCATTGTAAGTTTTATGAGTGAACGTTCCGTAGTAGTGCAAACTTGCAGAGTAAAAGCTGAAAATAAAAGAAACCAATAGACAACTATGTATATCAGATATAAATCTAAATATTAAAGTATACACAAAGTACATTTCACCATCTACGTACAGTGCTGATGGCTGGCTGAAGCGCTAACAGGGGCTAGCTAACTCGCTAATCACGACCGTTAACACCAACACGCCACTTAACCATTAAAAACTGCATTTACACTTCGCTCAAACACGACTAGGACACTGCTACTGCTAAACGGTCGTGTTTGGTTAACACAAACCCCTCCTGGGAATAAGTTTAACCTTATTTTACCTACCTTGTAATAAAATAGCATTTAGGTTTAATAGTGTTTACTGCTTGAGAATGTCTCTGAAGGTGTAACTGAGACACACCTGTGCAGCTGGGGACTCACTGGACCTTATTTTCACTTGGTTGCTACTTTCACAGACCATGGTACGTACATCACACGGAACACGTGGACCATGCCTTCATCCAGGTCAGTGTTATCTTTTAGATATATTGTATAATTAAAAAAACATCACTCTGTAATGTGTTATTATTATTTATTTCACATAGATAGATAAACAAATAAATAAATAAATTAATAAAATGATCACATGGCGCATCTGTGCTCTAATTAGGGTGGAGGTAGCCACTCAGATCCCAGCTCCCGAAGGTTGGGTCCTGGTGAAGGTCCAGAATCAGTCCTTCAATCACATCATTGTCCAGGTCCTTCATCATAGCCTGAAGTGACGTCCACTCAGACTGGGGGATGTCATTCAGGAGGTCCAGGTCACTTAAATTCCTGTCCTTTTGGGAGGGAGCAGCATTACACTGCTGCTGCTCACCACTCAGCACCACATCTTCATCCTCCTGTCTGGTATCTCTCCTCTTTTGCTGGGCCTCGCTCTGGGCTCCTGCTTCATCACTGTATTTTCGCTTGGTTCCCCGTGCAGGGGGTCTTTTAGATACCATGTTGCTTGTGGTGTCCTGTGACCAGTACTCTGCAGTACCGTTCGTGACCTCCATCAGCCTCCTGTATTTTGAGAAGAAGCTGTTGGGATTCCTTCTGTGGCACCTCTTCCTTTTCTTGGGAGGGTTCTCTGCCACCGGGGTGCTGCTAGGTGGCAGTGATTGAAGGGCAGCCTCGTCGCCTTGTAGAGGCAAACACAATTTTATCTTTAAATTTCAATCCAAAGTGTTGAAAAATATCACACAAAAAAGTCCATATAATAAAATGCATGTGAAAATTAATACATACTTACCATTGCCTTGGTACAATAATGGGCAATGAAAGAATTGAAATGTATTCTGAGAATCCATAATACTGGCCAAAGACATCTGTACCCTTCAAAGTCAAAACTGATATGATGAGATTTAACTGCAAGCTGCCTTTTTATAGTGGTTCCTTATCTATGATATCACCATGGATTCAGGGGACGCGTTCTAGAACTAGTTGTGCGCCACGTTAACTACCGTGTTGACCCTAATATAAGTTTTTTTTCCCTCAAAATATATCTAAAATGTGGTGTCATATTCGGGGTCTAGACAAAAAACTAAATACGGTATTTTTATCGAGTGTTTTGACATACCGTAACATAGAGATTTGCCATAATATTTCTTACGTGAGCGTGAGAATCTGAAGGCATGAGTGTCACGCCAGATACGTGCGAGTTGGCAACCCTGGCAATACGTGTGTTTAGCGTGTATCACTGAGTGTCATGCAAATTTGTGGTTTCCCTAGAGTGGTTGTCAAAGACAGAAACATTAATTTTAAAAGAGACGTCATATTATTTATTAATTTGGCTCAACATTTCTCTGCAAAACATTTTTACTGTCTACATGTGGGTCTGTTCATCGAAAACATTCTCCGCCCTCAGCACTTGTGGAGATTTTAATGTTCATTATCTATTTTGGAATGTTGGCTGTTTAATACGCTTATTTGAACCTGATTGCTTGTGGTTGCTGGTGAACGTATTTGTTCTTGTCAAATAAAATTATTTTCTTTATTAAGGTAAGGTTTAGTATTGTGTGCGTATTTATGTGTGTTTTTGTGGGGGGATTGGTTTATACCTCGGTCGTTTTATATTCGGGTCAATACGGTATTAATCTAACTGTTAGGGTGTCATAACGCTATCTGTAATAATTATCTGACTAGAATTTGCACTCACCAAATCACAAGAATACTTTGTTACCTTTGAAAAAATACAGTTATATCTGAGCATTCATTACAATTTCAGCCTAGCTGAACTCAAGTTTGTTTGGCAGTTGCATGCTTGTATTGTACTTTTTTACTTGCTTTTATGTTACTCAGGGCAAAAGTATCTGGGTAAATAATTAATTGGGAACTTGCTAAACACCTCTGGGGACTCCTTCAAGACCATTTCAGGTGACTACCTCTTGAAGCTCATCGAGAGAATGCCAAGAGTGTGCAAAGCAGTAACCAGAGCAAAGGGTGGCTATTTTGAAGAAACTAGAATATAAAACATGTTTTCAGTTATGTCATCTTTTTTTGTTAAGTACATAACTCCACATGTGTTCATTCATAGTTTGATACCTTCAGTGAGAATCTATCGATGTAAATGGTCATGAAAATAAAGACAACACATTGAATGAGAAGGTGTGTCCAAACTTTTGGCCTGTACCGTATATATATATATATATATATGCCTGCCTTTGCCCCCAACTCATTGTAAGTTTTATGAGTGAATGTTACATAGGTAACCGTGTTGTTTGCATGTTTCCCCAGTGGTTCTTTGTGTTTAGTTTGACCCTGGTTAAGTTCTGGTTTTAACTGCCAGCCTGTGTTCAAACCTGATGTGATCTGTGCCTGAAAATCCTTAATTTATTCCTTTGATCTCCTGTTGTCTTCTTTGTGTTTTTTATGCTTAATGCACTAATGTGCAATGTGCATGTTGTATGACACTTATTGACTCATATGTTATATGTGCTGTTCTGTCTTATTGCAAACTACATATATAACATATGACAGTTGTC
This sequence comes from Brienomyrus brachyistius, assembly GCF_023856365.1. Classification (NCBI taxonomy): domain Eukaryota; kingdom Metazoa; phylum Chordata; class Actinopteri; order Osteoglossiformes; family Mormyridae; genus Brienomyrus; species Brienomyrus brachyistius. The sequence goes on along the minus strand of NC_064555.1, from coordinate 8,627,923 downwards.
TCCAGATGGGGTGTCACTTATCCCACCTTCAGTGGGAACCAGGTATCTGGAATTAAGGGTGAAGCCGTCATTGGGAGCTGCTCCAAAACAGAAGTTTTGACAGGTGGTTGTTGTCCGTGGTGCTGACTGAAGCTGGCAGCCACCTGTCTTTGGGCAGGAGCCGTTATGGTTTCCAGGTTCCAGATGCAGCATTGTGACATTAATATGTACATGCTTACCATACATTGTATATTCAATGAACAAAACTCACAGCATAACATTTCCCATTTGTTGTTTTAAATTTGGTTTGTATGCGCAGATGCATAAATCAAGACAAAAGTATGCAGTTTTATTTAGATTTTATGTCAGTAGTGAAATCTCAAGGAGAAATCCTAACTAGTGTTCAGACTGAATTGAAAGACGCTTTTATACCAAATTTTGGAATCAGAAAGGCACTTTCATACTGAACTTCTGGAACTTGGTCCCTGTTTAGAAATATATGCATAGATATGGAGATACAAAAAAATATAATAAAATACAAAAAATACATAATTAAAAATAAAAAGTTTTTTATTGGCACCAAGATGACAAGTCTGGCAGCCAGTCTGACAAAAACACCCAAAGTCACCAGCACTCAAAGCAATTTAAGAATCCAGACAATGCTCTGGATAACATCTGACACAGTCTTCTTAAGATCGTCATGGAGCTTGTGGACATGCCTTCTGTCTCCCGGTCGGAATTTGACAAAAGAACCAAGCGTGTACATTCGAGTCTTAAATACTGCTCATCATTGTCCTGCAGCTTGGCACTCTCACTCCTGAAAGCCACAGGATGCTCTTTAAGGATAGTAACATCCATCCATCCATCTTCCAATTCGCTTATCCCACTGGGTCGCGGGGGGTCCGGAGCCTATCCCGGAATCAATGGGCACGAGGCAGGGAACAACCCAGGATGGGGGGCCAGCCCATCGCAGGGCGCACCCAAAGTCACCAGCACTTAAAGCAACTTAATAATCCAGAGAATGCTCTGGACAACATCTGACACAGTCTTCTTAAGATGGCCATGGAGCTTCTGGACATGCCTTCTGTCTCCTGGTCATAATCCAACAAAAGAACCAAGCGTCCATGTTCGAGTCTTAAATATTGCTCATCATCGTCCAGCAGCTTGGCACTCTCACTCCCGAAAAGACACAGGACACTCTTTAAGGATAGTAACATCCATCCATCCATCTTCCAATCCGCTTATCCCACTTGGTCGCGGGGGGTCCGGAGCCTATCCCAGAATCCATGGGCATGAGGCAGGGAACAACCCTGGATGGGGGGCCAGCCCATCGCAGGGCGCACCCAAAGTCAACAGCACTTAAAGCAGCGTATGAATCCAGAGAATGCTCTGGACAACTTCTGACGTAGGTTTCTTAAAGTTGTCATGCAGCTTGTGGTCATTTCTTCTGTCTCCTGGTCGGAGTCTGACAGAAGAACCAAGCGTGCATGTTCAAATTTGAAGGACTCCTCATTGTTGTCCATGAGCATGGTCTCACTCCTGAAAGCCACAGGACGCTCGTTAGGGATAGTAACATGCTTGAGCAAACTAAAAATTAAACCTAATCAACAACCATATTATAAAAGAGCTCAGCTTCTGGCACCCAATCATCAACTGCATTACATGTTATAAGTACAGAACAGAATGAAGAACTTACTCATCCAGTGGGATGTCAATGAACCCATCTACTGTGAAGGGTCCTAATGGGAAAAATTATATCAAATAATCAGACCGTTGTCATCAGCCATCATAAAAGCATTTTAAACAGACACCTACATATTATAAAATATGAACATTATTTAAAAATATCATAATCCATAAAGTGAAATAAGAAAACTTACCTTCATCAACATCCATATCAATGATGCAGGAGCTCAAAAGTTTCATGTCCATCTCTGACGATCGAAGTTTGCAAAGTGAGTGCCAGCACGTTGCAGCAAGTCCTTTTATAGTACGCCACACGTCAGAGTGTATTCAAATGATCACAATGACGTAAACATTGGCCCCGCGTACGCTGCAAAGGATAGGTTGATGTTTAAATCAAAATATACAAATGCGGCCTTCATTATGACTATCGCGATAAAACAGGCTTTTAGTACAAATTCCGGAAATATATGCGTGTTTTAAATTCATACCGTATTATTATTTCTTTCATCATGTTAACGTATGCCGTATTTTGTAGCCTAAATTGGAGAATTATATGAGCATCGATTTTAATAGTCCTTCATTGGTTGCCAGACTTGTGTTTTTGGAGCCATTAGTCAAATGGATTTAAGATTTTAGATCGATCATGCGATCAGGATTAAATAGTGTTTGTATCCGCCAGTTGAGTACATGGGATTACATGCATACTAACGAAATTCCAGCCAACCATATAGTATTCTGATATGGAAGCACAACCCACGCAAAGCAAGGGTGCTTGAGTTAGTGGAGCAGGCATACTACTGGTTGGTAATATCGTGAGCTCCTTCAGAGGAAGCTTCGGTTGTCGGTGAAGCCACAATAGCTTAATTTTGGAGACATTGTGGATAAACACGGTAAAAGACTTCGATAGTTTTTTTCCTTTTGCAGTTTAAAGTCCGACACGGAACGGTTTGTTTTTTGTATGAATTATTAATAAAAAATGTTGTGCTTGCAGTCCATTCATAAAGTGACTTTTTAAAAATTTCTTATGTGTGTAGTGGCAACGTTAAGATAATTTATCTTAAGGAAAAACTGTGGCTGGAATTAAAAAAAAAAAGGTGAATTATCGGGGAATTTTGTGCATATGATAAAAATACGTAAATGTGAATAATGATCGAAAGGGATGCCTTCCCTCGGTCGGTAACATTTACCGGCATGATAAATGATGAATGTTAGTTACACTGCTCGGATATTATAGGGGTTGGTGAGCGTTTAAGTCATAATCTAGGACTATTCTTTCTGGAATTGGTTGTATAGTTTTCCACTTGAGAAATGCATTTTGGTCACGATATGCCCAGCTAGGAGATATGGTATTCTTATCTGGAGACCACACCGTCTGCGATGCTACTCCTCTTTCTACATTGAGTTTGCCTTTGATAATGGTCATCAGTAATACATCATTTGATTTCATTTCATAATAAATAAAATTCATATTTAGTTTAGACACGGCATGCGTGTGCAGTTTGCGTGTTCTCCCCGTGTCATTGTGGGGTTTCCTCTGTGGGTGTGCCCTGCAATGGGTTGGCGTCCCATCCTTGGTTGTTCCTGCCTTGTGCCCAGAGTCTCCGGAATAGGCTCTGGACTCCCCGCAATCCAGAAAAGGACAAGTAGTGTCCATTGCAGCATTGCTGCAGACAGACCTAAGGCCAAGTCGAACGCGCCCAGTAACATCCTGCCATACTCACGGTATCTAACTGTTTAAACAAATAGTACCGCGACACATAGGAATATAAACAAATACCCGAATACTATACACATCTTAAGACGCTCTTGTACTTATGAATACAATTAGTTTGAATACTTGAATCTGCAGGTCCCTGTGTTATGCGGCTGCATGTACTTCCACGCTCATTAATGTTCTGTGAGGGCAAGACCATGAAAAACAGTAACCGGCTCCGCTTAGGAGAGCAGAGCCGTAGTGCAAACTTACAGAGCAAAAGCTGAAAATAAAAGAAACCAATAGACAACTATGTATATCAGATATAAATCTAAATATTAAAGTATACACAAAGTACATTTCACCGTCTACGTATAGTGCTGATGGCTGGCTGAAGCGCTAACAGGGGCTAGCTAACTGGGCTAACTCGCTAATCACGACCGTTAACACCAACACGCCACTTAACCATTAAAAACTGCATTTACACTTCGCTCAAACACGACTAGGACACTGCTACTGCTAAACGGTCGTGTTTGGTTAACACAAACCCCTCTTGGGAATAAGTTTGACCTTATTTTACCTACCTTGTAATAAAATAGCATTTAGGTTTAATAGTGTTTACTGCTTGAGAATGTCTCTGAAGGTGTAACTGAGACACACTTGTGCAGCTGGGGACTCACTGGACCTTATTTTCACTTGGTTGCTACTTTCACAGACCATGGTACGTACATCACACAGCACACGTGGACCATGCCTTCATCCAGGTCAGTGTTATCTTTTAGATATATTGTATAATTAAAAAAACACCACTCTGTAATGTGTTATTATTTATTTTAGATAGATAGATAAATAAATACATAAATAATTTCATGCAGCATCTGTGTTCTAATTAGGGTGGAGGTAGCCACTCAGATCCCAGCTCCCGAAGGTTGGGTCCTGGTGAAGGTCCAGAATCAGTCCTTCAATCACATCATTGTCCAGGTCCTTCATCATAGCCTGAAGTGACGTCCACTCAGACTGGGGGATGTCATTCAGGAAGTCCAGGTCACTTAAATTCCTGTCCTTTTGGGAGGGAGCAGCATTACACTGCTGCTGCTCACCACTCAGCACCACATCTTCATCCTTCTGCCTGGTATCTCTCCTCTTTTGCTGGGCCTCACTCTGGGCTCCTGCTTCATCACTGTATTTTCGTTTCGTTCCCCGTGCAGGGGGTCTTTTAGATACCATGTTGCTTGTGGTGTCCTGGGACCAGTACTCTGCAGTACCGTTCGTGACCTCCATCAGCCTCCTGTATTTTGAGAAGAAGCTGTTGGGATTCCTTCTGTGGCACCTCTTCCTTTTCTTGGGAGGGTTCTCTGCCACCGGGGTGCTGCTAGGTGGCAGTGATTGAAGGGCAGCCTCGTCGCCTTGTAGAGGCAAACACAATTTTATCTTTAAATTTCAATCCAAAGTGTTGAAAAATATCACACAAAAAAGTCCATATAATAAAATGCATGTGAAAATTAATACATACTTACCATTGCCTTGGTACAATAATGGGCAATGAAAGAATTGAAATGTATTCTGAGAATCCATAATACTGGCCAAAGACATCTGTACCCTTCAAAGTCAAAACTGATATGATGAGATTTAACTGCAAGCTGCCTTTTTATAGTGGTTCCTTATCTATGATATCACCATGGATTCAGGGGACGCGTTCTAGAACTAGTTGTGCGCCACGTTAACTACCGTGTTGACCCTAATATAAGTTTTTTTTCCCTCAAAATATATCTAAAATGTGGTGTCATATTCGGGGTCTAGACAAAAAACTAAATACGGTATTTTTATCGAGTGTTTTGACATACCGTAACATAGAGATTTGCCATAATATTTCTTACGTGAGCGTGAGAATCTGAAGGCATGAGTGTCACGCCAGATACGTGCGAATTGGCAACCCTGGCAATACGTGTGTTTAGCGTGTATCACTGAGTGTCATGCAAATTTGTGGTTTCCCTAGAGTGGTTGTCAAAGACAGAAACATTAATTTTAAAAGAGACGTCATATTATTTATTAATTTGGCTCAACATTTCTCTGCAAAACATTTTTACTGTCTACATGTGGGTCTGTTCATCGAAAACATTCTCCGCCCTCAGCACTTGTGGAGATTTTAATGTTCATTATCTATTTTGGAATGTTGGCTGTTTAATACGCTTATTTGAACCTGATTGCTTGTGGTTGCTGGTGAACGTATTTGTTCTTGTCAAATAAAATTATTTTCTTTAATAAGGTAAGGTTTAGTATTGTGTGCGTATTTATGTGTGTTTTTGTGGGGGGATTGGTTTATACCTCGGTCGTTTTATATTCGGGTCAATACGGTATTAATCTAACTGTTAGGGTGTCATAACGCTATCTGTAATAATTATCTGACTAGAATTTGCACTCACCAAATCATAAGAATACTTTGTTACCTTTGAAAAAATACAGTTATATCTGAGCATTCATTACAATTTCAGCCTAGCTGAACTCAAGTTTGTTTGGCAGTTGCATGCTTGTATTGTACTTTTTTACTTGCTTTTATGTTACTCAGGGCAAAAGTATCTGGGTAAATAATTAATTGGGAACTTGCTAAACACCTCTGGGGACTCCTTCAAGACCATTTCAGGTGACTACCTCTTGAAGCTCATCGAGAGAATGCCAAGAGTGTGCAAAGCAGTAACCAGAGCAAAGGGTGGCTATTTTGAAGAAACTAGAATATAAAACATGTTTTCAGTTATGTCATCTTTTTTTGTTAAGTACATAACTCCACATGTGTTCATTCATAGTTTGATACCTTCAGTGAGAATCTATCGATGTAAATGGTCATGAAAATAAAGACAACACATTGAATGAGAAGGTGTGTCCAAACTTTTGGCCTGTACCGTATATATATATATATATATATATATATGCCTGCCTTTGCCCCCAACTCATTGTAAGTTTTATGAGTGAATGTTACATAGGTAACCGTGTTGTTTGCATGTTTCCCCAGTGGTTCTTTGTGTTTAGTTTGACCCTGGTTAAGTTCTGGTTTTAACTGCCAGCCTGTGTTCAAACCTGATGTGATCTGTGCCTGAAAATCCTTAATTTATTCCTTTGATCTCCTGTTGTCTTCTTTGTGTTTTTTATGCTTAATGCACTAATGTGCAATGTGCATGTTGTATGACACTTATTGACTCATATGTTATATGTGCTGTTCTGTCTTATTGCAAACTACATATATAACATATGACAGTTGTCTCCAGATGGGGTGTCACTTATCCCACCTTCAGTGGGAACCAGGTATCTGGAATTAAGGGTGAAGCCGTCATTGGGAGCTGCTCCAAAACAGAAGTTTTGACAGGTGGTTGTTGTCCGTGGTGCTGACTGAAGCTGGCAGCCACCTGTCTTTGGGCAGGAGCCGTTATGGTTTCCAGGTTCCAGATGCAGCATTGTGACATTAATATGTACATGCTTACCATACATTGTATATTCAATGAACAAAACTCACAGCATAACATTTCCCATTTGTTGTTTTAAATTTGGTTTGTATGCGCAGATGCATAAATCAAGACAAAAGTATGCAGTTTTATTTAGATTTTATGTCAGTAGTGAAATCTCAAGGAGAAATCCTAACTAGTGTTCAGACTGAATTGAAAGACGCTTTTATACCAAATTTTGGAATCAGAAAGGCACTTTCATACTGAACTTCTGGAACTTGGTCCCTGTTTAGAAATATATGCATAGATATGGAGATACAAAAAAATATAATAAAATACAAAAAATACATAATTAAAAATAAAAAGTTTTTTATTGGCACCAAGATGACAAGTCTGGCAGCCAGTCTGACAAAAACACCCAAAGTCACCAGCACTCAAAGCAATTTAAGAATCCAGACAATGCTCTGGATAACATCTGACACAGTCTTCTTAAGATCGTCATGGAGCTTGTGGACATGCCTTCTGTCTCCCGGTCGGAATTTGACAAAAGAACCAAGCGTGTACATTCGAGTCTTAAATACTGCTCATCATTGTCCTGCAGCTTGGCACTCTCACTCCTGAAAGCCACAGGATGCTCTTTAAGGATAGTAACATCCATCCATCCATCTTCCAATTCGCTTATCCCACTGGGTCGCGGGGGGTCCGGAGCCTATCCCGGAATCAATGGGCACGAGGCAGGGAACAACCCAGGATGGGGGGCCAGCCCATCGCAGGGCGCACCCAAAGTCACCAGCACTTAAAGCAACTTAATAATCCAGAGAATGCTCTGGACAACATCTGACACAGTCTTCTTAAGATGGCCATGGAGCTTCTGGACATGCCTTCTGTCTCCTGGTCATAATCCAACAAAAGAACCAAGCGTCCATGTTCGAGTCTTAAATATTGCTCATCATCGTCCAGCAGCTTGGCACTCTCACTCCCGAAAAGACACAGGACACTCTTTAGGGATAGTAACATCCATCCATCCATCTTCCAATCCGCTTATCCCACTTGGTCGCGGGGGGTCCGGAGCCTATCCCAGAATCCATGGGCATGAGGCAGGGAACAACCCTGGATGGGGGGCCAGCCCATCGCAGGGCGCACCCAAAGTCAACAGCACTTAAAGCAGCGTATGAATCCAGAGAATGCTCTGGACAACTTCTGACGTAGGTTTCTTAAAGTTGTCATGCAGCTTGTGGTCATTTCTTCTGTCTCCTGGTCGGAGTCTGACAGAAGAACCAAGCGTGCATGTTCAAATTTGAAGGACTCCTCATTGTTGTCCATGAGCATGGTCTCACTCCTGAAAGCCACAGGACGCTCGTTAGGGATAGTAACATGCTTGAGCAAACTAAAAATTAAACCTAATCAACAACCATATTATAAAAGAGCTCAGCTTCTGGCACCCAATCATCAACTGCATTACATGTTATAAGTACAGAACAGAATGAAGAACTTACTCATCCAGTGGGATGTCAATGAACCCATCTACTGTGAAGGGTCCTAATGGGAAAAATTATATCAAATAATCAGACCGTTGTCATCAGCCATCATAAAAGCATTTTAAACAGACACATCAGCCATCATAAAAGCATTTTAAACAGACACCTACATATTATAAAATATGAACATTATTTAAAAATATCATAATCCATAAAGTGAAATAAGAAAACTTACCTTCATCAACATCCATATCAATGATGCAGGAGCTCAAAAGTTTCATGTCCATCTCTGACGATCGAAGTTTGCAAAGTGAGTGCCAGCACGTTGCAGCAAGTCCTTTTATAGTACGCCACACGTCAGAGTGTATTCAAATGATCACAATGACGTAAACATTGGCCCCGCGTACGCTGCAAAGGATAGGTTGATGTTTAAATCAAAATATACAAATGCGGCCTTCATTATGACTATCGCGATAAAACAGGCTTTTAGTACAAATTCCGGAAATATATGCGTGTTTTAAATTCATACCGTATTATTATTTCTTTCATCATGTTAACGTATGCCGTATTTTGTAGCCTAAATTGGAGAATTATATGAGCATCGATTTTAATAGTCCTTCATTGGTTGCCAGACTTGTGTTTTTGGAGCCATTAGTCAAATGGATTTAAGATTTTAGATCGATCATGCGATCAGGATTAAATAGTGTTTGTATCCGCCAGTTGAGTACATGGGATTACATGCATACTAACGAAATTCCAGCCAACCATATAGTATTCTGATATGGAAGCACAACCCACGCAAAGCAAGGGTGCTTGAGTTAGTGGAGCAGGCATACTACTGGTTGGTAATATCGTGAGCTCCTTCAGAGGAAGCTTCGGTTGTCGGTGAAGCCACAATAGCTTAATTTTGGAGACATTGTGGATAAACACGGTAAAAGACTTCGATAGTTTTTTTCCTTTTGCAGTTTAAAGTCCGACACGGAACGGTTTGTTTTTTGTATGAATTATTAATAAAAAATGTTGTGCTTGCAGTCCATTCATAAAGTGACTTTTTAAAAATTTCTTATGTGTGTAGTGGCAACGTTAAGATAATTTATCTTAAGGAAAAACTGTGGCTGGAATTTAAAAAAAAAGGTGAATTATCGGGGAATTTTGTGCATATGATAAAAATACGTAAATGTGAATAATGATCGAAAGGGATGCCTTCCCTCGGTCGGTAACATTTACCGGCATGATAAATGATGAATGTTAGTTACACTGCTCGGATATTATAGGGGTTGGTGAGCGTTTAAGTCATAATCTAGGACTATTCTTTCTGGAATTGGTTGTATAGTTTTCCACTTGAGAAATGCATTTTGGTCACGATATGCCCAGCTAGGAGATATGGTATTCTTATCTGGAGACCACACCGTCTGCGATGCTACTCTTTCTACATTGAGTTTGCCTTTGATAATGGTCATCAGTAATACATCATTTGATTTCATTTCATAATAAATAAAATTCATATTTAGTTTAGACACGGCATGCGTGTGCAGTTTGCGTGTTCTCCCCGTGTCATTGTGGGGTTTCCTCTGTGGGTGTGCCCTGCAATGGGTTGGCGTCCCATCCTTGGTTGTTCCTGCCTTGTGCCCAGAGTCTCCGGAATAGGCTCTGGACTCCCCGCAATCCAGAAAAGGACAAGTAGTGTCCATTGCAGCATTGCTGCAGACAGACCTAAGGCCAAGTCGAACGCGCCCAGTAACATCCTGCCATACTCACGGTATCTAACTGTTTAAACAAATAGTACCGCGACACATAGGAATATAAACAAATACCCGAATACTATACACATCTTAAGACGCTCTTGTACTTATGAATACAATTAGTTTGAATACTTGAATCTGCAGGTCCCTGTGTTATGCGGCTGCATGTACTTCCACGCTCATTAATGTTCTGTGAGGGCAAGACCATGAAAAACAGTAACCGGCTCCGCTTAGGAGAGCAGAGCCGTAGTGCAAACTTACAGAGCAAAAGCTGAAAATAAAAGAAACCAATAGACAACTATGTATATCAGATATAAATCTAAATATTAAAGTATACACAAAGTACATTTCACCGTCTACGTATAGTGCTGATGGCTGGCTGAAGCGCTAACAGGGGCTAGCTAACTGGGCTAACTCGCTAATCACGACCGTTAACACCAACACGCCACTTAACCATTAAAAACTGCATTTACACTTCGCTCAAACACGACTAGGACACTGCTACTGCTAAACGGTCGTGTTTGGTTAACACAAACCCCTCTTGGGAATAAGTTTGACCTTATTTTACCTACCTTGTAATAAAATAGCATTTAGGTTTAATAGTGTTTACTGCTTGAGAATGTCTCTGAAGGTGTAACTGAGACACACTTGTGCAGCTGGGGACTCACTGGACCTTATTTTCACTTGGTTGCTACTTTCACAGACCATGGTACGTACATCACACAGCACACGTGGACCATGCCTTCATCCAGGTCAGTGTTATCTTTTAGATATATTGTATAATTAAAAAAACACCACTCTGTAATGTGTTATTATTTATTTTAGATAGATAGATAAATAAATACATAAATAATTTCATGCAGCATCTGTGTTCTAATTAGGGTGGAGGTAGCCACTCAGATCCCAGCTCCCGAAGGTTGGGTCCTGGTGAAGGTCCAGAATCAGTCCTTCAATCACATCATTGTCCAGGTCCTTCATCATAGCCTGAAGTGACGTCCACTCAGACTGGGGGATGCCATTCAGGAGGTCCAGGTCACTTAAATTCCTGTCCTTTTGGGAGGGAGCAGCATTACACTGCTGCTGCTCACCACTCAGCACCACATCTTCATCCTTCTGCCTGGTATCTCTCCTCTTTTGCTGGGCCTCACTCTGGGCTCCTGCTTCATCACTGTATTTTCGTTTCGTTCCCCGTGCAGGGGGTCTTTTAGATACCATGTTGCTTGTGGTGTCCTGGGACCAGTACTCAGCAGTCCCGTTCGTGACCTCCATCAGCCTCCTGTATTTTGAGAAGAAGCTGTTGGGATTCCTTCTGTGGCACCTCTTCCTTTTCTTGGGAGGGTTCTCTGCCACCGGGGTGCTGCTAGGTGGCAGTGATTGAAGGGCAGCCTCGTCGCCTTGTAGAGGCAAACACAATTTTATCTTTAAATTTCAATCCAAAGTGTTGAAAAATATCACACAAAAAAGTCCATATAATAAAATGCATGTGAAAATTAATACATACTTACCATTGCCTTGGTACAATAATGGGCAATGAAAGAATTGAAATGTATTCTGAGAATCCATAATACTGGCCAAAGACATCTGTACCCTTCAAAGTCAAAACTGGTATGATGAGATTTAACTGCAAGCTGCCTTTTTATAGTGGTTCCTTATCTATGATATCACCATGGCATCATGGAACGCGTTCTAGAACTAGTTGTGCGCCACGTTAACTACCGTGTTGACCCTAATATAAGTTTTTTTTTTTCCCTCAAAATATATCTGAAAAAATGGTGTTGTCTTATATTCGGGGTCTAGATAAAAAACTATGATATTTTTAAGGATTGTTTTGACATACCGTAACATAGAGATTTGCCATAATATTTCTTACGTAAGCATGAGAATCTGAAGGCATCAGTGTCACGCCAGATACGTGCGAGTTTGCAACCCTGGCAATACGTGTGTTTAGCGTGTATCACTGAGTGTCATGCAAATTTGTGGTTTTCCTAGAGTGGTTGTCAAAGACAGAAACATTCATTTTAAAAGAGACGTCATATTATTTATTAATTTGGCTCAACATTTCTCTGCAAATTTTTTTTTACTGTCTACATGTGGGTCTGCTCATCGAAAACATTCTCCGCCCTCAAGGCTTGTGGAGTTTATAATGTTCATTATCTGTTTTGGAATGTTGGCTGTTTAATACGCTTCTTTGAACCTGATTGCGTGTGGTTGCTCGCTAACGTATATGTTCTTGTCAAATAAAATAATTTTTCTTTATAAAGCTAAGGTTTGGTATTGTGTGTGTTTCTGTGTGTGTGTTTGTGGGGGGATCGTTTTATAAGCGCGGTCGTCTTATATTCGGGTCAATACGGTATTAATCTAACTGTTAGGGTGTCATAACGCTATCTGTAATAATTATCTAACTAGAATTTGCACTCATCAAATCACAAGAATTCTTTGTTAACTTTGAAAAAATGCCGTTATATCTGAGTATTCATTACAAATTCAGAAACTCAAGTTTGTTAGGCGGTGTTGGCATGGTGGTGCAGTGGTTAGCACTGTTGCCTCACATCTCTGGGACCAGGGTTCGCGTCTCCGCCTGGGTCACATGTGTGTGGAGTTTGCATGTTCTCCCCATGTCGTTGTGGGGTTTCCTCCGGGTACTCCAGTTTCCCCCCACAGTCCAAAAACAATGGAGTTGCTAAACAACCCCATCCTGGATTATTCCCTGCCTTGTGCCCATTGCTTCCGGGATAGGCTCTGGACCCCCCGCAACCCAGTAGGATAAGCAGTTTGGAAAATGGATGGATGGAAGTTTGTTTGGCAGTTGCATGTTTGTATTTAACGTTTTAACTTGCTTGCATGTTGCTCAGGGCAAAAGTATATGGGTAAATAGTTAATTGGAAATGTATAAAGTCTTAAATCATAACTTGTTCAAGTTCAGAAATTTAAAGTAATCTTGGGTCTGTAGTCTCTTTCTAAATTTTGCAGGATTAGTTTCTTTTAAATGACCATACATGACCTACCGTACACTGGAACTAACCCTTAGGTATTCCAAATTTAATGAACAAATTTAAAGTAGATCTTTGTTGGCTCCACTCCAGCCTCCATGTGAAAATAGCAGAGGCTGCCACTAACAGGAGCTTCGATCCCACTTTAAAATAATTTTGAGTCTGCAGTCTCTTTCTAAATTGTACAGGATTAGTTTATTTTAAACGACCATACGTACATGACCGACACTGGTCAAAGATAACAAATGATGTTGGTGAAACAAGTGACATTTGCTAGTGTTTTCCCAAACCTTTAGTTATTCCAGATTTAATTAACAAACTTAAAGTAGATCTTTGTTGGCTTCACTCCAGCCTCCACGTGAGAAAAGCAGACCTACCACTAATAGGAGCTTCAATCCCACTAGAGCTGTCACGATCACTCGATTACTAAAAAGCAAGGATTGAAATTTTCCTTCTCGATTACTTGGCTATACTTGGCCCCCATGACGTTGTCTTCGGCCACAGCTGTGCGCATACCTTCAGTTTTCTCATAACTCTGCAATTTTATCTTAAAATCTGCAAAAGAGAGTCTCATCTCTTTCAGTGACAAAAATGGAAAATGGCTTGAATGATTCTGGCAGCCCCTTCAAAACCATTGCAATTAATAGTCCATCACTCAAGACCTCTCCAGCATTCCTCAGCACTGTGATTGAGGTCTCGACACGTATGACATAGTCAGTCTCACTCTCACTACTCAACTTTTGCAGAGAAGTCAATTCTGTATAGGGACTCACAACGTGGGGCTTACCCTTGCCAGCATGATAGTCGCGCAAAATCTTGTGTGCTCCACGCCCGTCATCCGCAACCTCTCGCATGACCAGGGACAAACTTTTATCATCGAGAAATTGTAACAGTTCAGCATATGCTTCAGAATTCTTTGCTGCATCCTCAGCCAGTGTGTCTGCATTCACACCCTCGGCGGGCCCATTTAACATTGTGTCCTTCAATTTCTGCAACCGCAGGTGGCCCAAAAACTCTGTCTCTCGCAATTCATAGTTCTTTTCGTCTCCGCCGAAAAACAGGACATTACCAACGTGAACTTGTCCGTTCGCTCATGGTGCTGGCACTCCAAACCTTGAGACACGCATTCAAACGTGCAACCAAAATTGTCTTGCGATGGCTACTCACGTCGAATCTGCACAGACGTCATCGCATCTGGGCCCATAACTTGTTAAACAGAGCTTGACTAGATACCGGATAAAACATTCCATAAACTTGGAGAGGATAAACATGCTTGGAGACTGGATGCGGTGAGAACACTCAATCACTGTTTATTGGTACAGGTGCAGCTTAAATAGAAAATCACATGGCATGGTCACATGACAAACATACCCGAAAGAAATCTACAATAATTGGGAGCACACCCATTAGCCAATCAATCAATTAACACATGTCCTACAGGGAGGAGGGAGGAGGCCCCGGGGCAGACCCAGGACGCACTGGAGGGTTTATATCTCACTCTCACTGACATCCAGAGCTTCAGTAAGAACTGGCTCCCCAGTGCTGCTGTATCACTGCATTTCTCCAATGCTGGTGCCTCAGCATGCCCCCTAAAGACCTGGTAGAGGTAGCCGGAGAGAGGGAAGTCTGGGTATGTCCCCTGAAGTTGCTACCCCCCGCAACCTGAACCCCAGATAAGCGGATGGTAACGGATGAATGGATGGATGGATGGATGGATGGATGGATGGATGGATGGATGGATGGATACATTTGAAATTCACTTACTTCTTGTGAATCAATTTCACAGTGAAGCAAATTGCATGACGGCGCATCACAAAATAAATATGTCTTGCGGATTCCTTTGCTGTTGGACCAAGGAAAAGATATGCAGTTTTTTCTTCCGGTTTTAATTTTATGACCTGTTAAATTTTATTTTTAACGGTGGGATAAAACAGGGCCAATTTGTGGAAAGGTGTGGAGAAATGTATTAAACACGTCTGTGCCTACCCTTGGCATTTAGACTTATCGTTTGGGTAACATTGTCATTTTCATTTGTTCTCCTCATTAACATTAAAAGCAGGATTCTGTATAAAATATAAATTATGATTTTTTTTTCTCTCACAATCAAGATGGTGATTTTTGATCATGGTCCTTGTGCAACATATTTCTTTCTTTATATCTGTCTCTGTAGTAAATGACTCATTTCTACATCCTAATTTCATCTTCTGTAAAATAGCAGCGTGACGTCATCACTACTGAAGGGGCAGTGGATGAACAAGTTACCAAGAAGAAGCCCCAAAAGAAGAGGTTCAAGTTTAGATGCACGTTTCCTTTGCTGAAATGTGTGAAGTCGAATGCAAAGGAGAAGTAGGGCACAAGATTTCTTTAGAGCTCTAGCTTTCTCAGTATCATAACAGCTCTCTGCTCATGACCGCACTCCTGGCTCTTCTAGCTCAGACGATGATAGACGCTCTCTATCCGCAGCCAGAGTCCCAGCCTTGTCACTGTGGACTCAGGTACGTAGATCAGAGACATTTCCAGTGTTATTTTAGAATTCAGCTGCATCTTCATTTCCCTGTACAAAACAGAAGGTTTTTGTTTCCTCCAAGTCACTAACATTTGGAACTTCCTCCACTGGAAATAATGTAGAGGAGCACTAGTCCCCTCCGATGGTGACACGTGACATCACACCTAATGAGGGACCTTTCCAGTCCCTGAGAAGGTAACCAATATAGGTAAGATCGCAGTGTCAAATCTGTAATGAACTCTATTAAGATGTGCGATAAGCTTTTTATTATTTATTTCATACATTCTGTCCTGCATCGGCACCTCTTCAAGGATCCCCAAGTGGCAGATTCCCCTCTGCATGGTGGACAGGGGTGATGCGGGGAAGGGAGCGCACCAGCGGCTGGTCTGCTTTGGCTAAGTGCTAAACTCCCATGAATCTTCTGGATCAGGCTTCTCCAATTGTTACAACCAGCATCAAAGGTATAGGTGGGAGAGGGTTTGAGGCACGTATCTTTCTCTCTTTCAGGCGACCAAACCTGGGACAGACCTGCTACATGAACGTCACCTTGCAGTGTCTCTTCCACCTGCCAACATTCTGCGAGGATGTCAGGAGGCAGGAAGAACACTGGGGTTTGGTCCCATATGCCAACCTGATCAGGTACCCAACACAAGTATCCACATCATACAAGCTCTCTCACACAACTACATACAGGTGAAATTTCTATTGCTATGTCCACATGTATTACTGCCCTAATCACAAAAAATTATAATGATCTGCTTGAAAGTGGAGAGACCAACTCCAGTTCTCTGCCTCTCTTGACTTGCAGATATTTTGCTGATCTTCTACCTGCAACACATGGTTCACTCGCAAAGCAGAAGACGACTTTGTTGAGAACCTAATTCATACGGTTTCGAAGCAGTTTCCTGAAGATCAGCAGAATGTAAGTGAACCTCTAAACTATTCTGAAGTCAATAAAGTTTTCTTTAGGATAGTATGGTTGACTAAGGAATATACAATGATGAAAACACGCTTTATCCTGAAAAATGTTAAGTGATCTATTTCATATATAAATTTTCAGTCGGCAAGCATTTTCTGTTTATGTCCTGTCATCTGGGACACCCTTGAGTTCTTCAGCTGCCTGATATCTCAGCTAAATGAGCTGGGGAAGCTAATTCAGGCCTGGGAGACAACAGCCACGTACGCCTGTCCTGTGGAAGGAAACCTATCGTTCGAGATGCTGTGCCAGAGGACGTGTACCAGGTTCACCCTGCTGCTTTTATTGGTTTTGCACGCCTGTGTGAATGAATTACATGATGCTGCCACAAAGACACAAAGCAGTGATACGCCAGCATTGGGGATCTAGTCCTTACCTAAGCTCTGGATGTTAGTGATTGAGAATATAAGAAATATTCAGTTTCTTAGTACCTCTTTCCACGTTCTTGGTCTCCTGCAGCTGTGGAGCACAGTCCTCCAGGACGGAAAAGTTTACCAATCTCTCCCTGGAGGTCCTCCTACATTTGCCAGTGCAAGATCTGCTGAAGATCTACTTCAAGCTGTCTTTAGTTCCGCACACAGGTTCACTCACAACTAGCTGTTTTCTAGAGGAACACACACTCACCCTACGCCTTACTAGCTGGTTGTGACACATAGAATTGTTGTGTTGTGATGGTCCTGGTAAAAGGCACTAATGACTGAGTACCGCTGTGTGCTGATTACAGGATTCCGAGGTGGAGTTCAGATGTGCCACCTGCAGGGGGAGCCATCCATTTTCCAAGTTTAAACTTTACGAGGCACTACAATGTATGCCTAACGGGAAAGCCCCAGATCCAGATGGATTTCCAGCAGAATACTACAAAACATTTTGGCCTCTGCTAGCACCACTATTCCAAAGAATGGTTGTAGAAATTAAAGAAACATGCAGCATCCCTCCAAAAATGAATTGTGCAGATATTAAGCTGCTCCTCAAACCTGACAAAGACCCTGCTCTCCCTTCTAGCTATCAACCAATATCACTCATAAATGTGGATCTTAAAATCATCAGCAAGGCACTGGCTAGTAGAATTGAAAAAATAACACCTTATATAATACATCCTGATCAAACAGGTTTCATTAAAGGCAGACAGTCCACTAACAACGTGAGGAGGCTAATTAACATAATAGAAAACTCCAACACTTCTCAAAGGAATCTTGTCGAGTGGGTAAGGGGACGTGGCTGGAGGAATGCCGCTTCAGTTTTCAAACCACTCCTCAACCATTCCATGTATTTGTTAAATTTCACCACCAGCTATCTTAATTAGCTTAGTTTATTAGTCATGTATGGTACGCTAGTGGCCGAGTCAAGAAATACCTGGGTATATTGATCACTGCAAATCCTGCGGTGACATTAAAAGAGGTTTACAGATATATCATAGCTTTACACCAACATGAAGGTGATTTAAACATCATTTAATAGTCTAAGACTTTTGCACAGTATTTTATTTCTCTGTGTGGTTCTACATGGTCAACTGCACTTCTAATTACGCATGAAATTTTACCTATGGCTGTGTCTAGCGATGACCAAAACATGGCTTTGAAATCTGTGATATTAAATTTAGTCAGTTACTGATTTACAGTATGCGACCCCCCCTTTCTTTGGAAACACTTTTTCAAAGTATTTGCATATGGTGTCACTGCCCTCTGGTGGCCATCTGACTTGGCACTTCTGCCATCTCGCAGTTGTAGGTATACAATGCTGTGTTCTCCTGTCTGTGGTCCACACTGAGAGGCTGATCCTAAGTGTGCTGAGATATATCCAAGCTCACACTTCAGGTCACTGTGTACTATGTGTCTGAGAAACGTACCTAACGATGGGACTAAGTGGCAGCCCTCTGGACAGGGCTGTGGGGGTCTAGACATGTCACAGAGCTGAAAACGGCAGCCGTTGCATAGCAATGAACAAATTTGTGTGTGAAACATTAGCAGCCATTTAACAGCTTTCTGTCATGAAAATACCCGCAACACAGACTTCCTGCATTTCCCAGCTCTCTTTCTTTTGATACTATTTTCACTACATACTTACAATTAATTCAGTATGATTGTTTAATTTTCATGCTTCTTTCTACCCGATGTTTAGTTCTAATATACTACACTTATTGTTAATAACATAATCTTATTCAAATCTATTTTCCATTGGCTGCATTAAATTTCATACACTTCATGCCTGATTAAAATATCTACCTTAAAATTATGCCTGGCTCTCTGATTCTTTCTATACACATTTCTGGTGTTTCTTAAATCACTTCTACAAATTCTACAGATCTTTAGAAATGTTTGCTGATTTTAAACCAAATTGCAAATGAACAATGAAACCATGTTGGGAACAGACAATGATATTGTGTTAAATTTGATTTATAAATTCCATAGAGACACCTGAGCTTGCGATCACTACAAATAAGTCCTAAGGAATGACACCATCTGACCCCGTAGGACGATAAAGACGCCGAAGTCAGTGTTGCAGTCATGCCTTAGCTGCTGGCCGCTGTCCAGCTCCTGCCCAGCTACAGATAAAAGACCAGGCAATATCAGTTATGAATGCAATAACCTCGGCATTTATGCAGGAGCCGGTGTCCTGGAGGGCGGATGGCCCCCATAAGCTTCCTGCCACTGTTCTTGCAGAGTGCCAGTTCCTCTTTTTGTCCCCCCCCCCCCCCCCCCCCACGCTTTATGGGCTCCAGCCTCCTTCCTCTTGGCTATAAAGTCAGGGTCATAATCTGCGGCCAAAGTGAGGCTAAAACAAACAAAAATAAATGCACAAAAATCGGACCAATATCAATTATGTTTTTATATTTCTTTTTTCAAAATTCTTTATTTAGTGGATGATTAAGAACGTTTCACCCATCACCAAGAAATAGTCCTAACAAACATCACAGCCTAGCCTGGCCTAGCCGACCTTAAATGCGGGGTTAGATCGCGTACATTAGCCTATACCTGGGCAAAATCACAAAGTGAATTTCATAATAAAATGTTGAACATCTCATGTAGCTTATTATATAAAGTAATGAGTGAAAAACATTTACCCCCTGTAAAGTCTGTTTTTATATTTCATCTTTACTTGCTACCAAGTGCATGGAATCCACCTGGATTACGCCCAGGTACATAAATCCACACACAGAGCATTATTAAGTGTTTGCAGTGATTGCAGGCAGAATATTAATACAAAGCATTAAGTGAGATCCCTTGCTGTTCGTGTACACACTCCCACGCTAGAGGGAGCTAAGTATTCATAATATGCAGTGTTTCAGCCCTCGAGTGGCTCGGCCTGACCAAGCAGCAAGCTCTTGGGTGATGGGTTACAAGCACGCCTGGTCTTTGTTTAGTTTCCAAGGGCATTGCATGAATAAAGTAAACAAATGTAATGTCATGATAAGACTGGTGGTACCTAAAATAATTAAAAAGCAATTATCACTTTCAAAATGTCGACATTTGAGCCAAATATCAAGCTTCGTATCTCATAATTGCAGCTAAGCTTTTGCGGCGAATTGCTTCTGAGGTCTGCTTGCCTCATGACTGAGTGCAGCAAGCTGCTTATATTTCCAACATTTACCAGATTTATGAGAAATAGATCCAGAGCAACACACATAACATTAAAATGTAAGTTTCAAACATGCAAACTGCATTGGTATTTGGTACAATGTCATTGGTACACATGCCATGTATACAATAACGGCTTTAAACAAACATTAAACATCCAACTATTGAGCTGAGGGTGACAGCCAGTGGGAATTCTAAGTGTCTGAGTGATTTATTGATAAAAAAGTGATTGTAATCTAAATCAAATTTGACCTAAGGGTTGAGGAATACGTGAGTCAGAATTCTTTTGAATTATAACAGGTTACATGTACATCAATATCTGCCTTTGGGTTAATCTTTTACTAATGTAGGTGAAGTACTGAAGCCTACATTTCTGGACACTCCTGCTATTATCTGTTTTCTGTGATCATCATATAAGGACAAGAGACCCCAGTGGGCCGTCATCTTCATCGGCCACCTAGATGTTTCTGAGTATGATGTGGAGATCATGCATCTTGCATACAATTGTCCATATCCCAGGCACAGTTTACTGGGCCAGTTCTTTGCTCACCTTGCTAAGGAGGTGTCCACACATCACGGAGAGACGCCCAGTGTAGCTATAAGGAAGGAGGCGGGGCTTGGGCTAATTGGACAGGTGCAAACCATTGAGATCAAATGCATGGCCACAGGGAGGAATGCAAACAACAGGGGGGCCTACCCCACATAAGAGGAATGGAAGGAGAGCATGCTGGGAGGAAAAATGCAAATTGGACTCCGGCTAGAAGAGTAGATCAGACGTGAACCTTCCGGAGATTACTGTGAGTTCCTTCAAATTCTTATGGCTTTTTTTGTAGCTAGGAAGCTAAATATATAATCCTTTTGAAGGTGCCCTTAGGTTACAATGGTGTTAAATTCCAGACACGAGACGGCAACAGTCTTGTTATTTGGGCAGGGTTACTAATGAAAGATAACAACAGTCCGCTTTGTGCCAGTACAATGCTGGGCTGGCATCGCGGCGGGCTGTGCTCCGTCGGCAGGTTCCCGCTGCCCGCTTGCGACGCAGCCTGACCCCGCGAGCCTCAGACATCTCGCATTCCTCACCCGCTTTCAAGCAGTGCAATAACTTCCTGGAATTCTTGGTGTCCCGGCGGTGGAGCCAAGGCACTTCCTGTTGTCCTTGAGTTCTTCCGGTGTGGGTAGCGGTCAAATTGCCGTTGCTGCCACAGCCACTGGAGGACCCCTGCACACACGTCTCAGGCATCTACCCCTGCCAGCACTGACTTGATGCCTCTCAACCCACATCCCCAGACCTGCACTTCACATGGTCATCATGTTCCATCCCCTGTAGACAGACACCATTTTTTTCTAAATGCTGATTGGACAAAGAAGGGATTTGGCATTCCTCACCACTCCTGGGTGGCTTTTTTTTCAGGAAATAGCAGCTAATGAATGAATTTGTGTTCCTCTGGGACTCAGTAGCCTCCTGATAATTTCCTATTGTTTAACAGTAAGATTCCTTGACATTGTTTTTCCAGTTACATAACAAGATAAACAGAGTGGATTAGAGCAGTGTAATGGAATGTTTTCAATACTGAAGACCTGGCAATTGACATGTATTCCAGAAATTACTGCACTAGTTAAATGTATTTTGCTGAAATGAAATAAAAATACTGGGTAGCACTTTGCATTACCTGCACGTTAATAATGCCTTTATAATAATTCATTCGTAATGCATTCGTAGAACATTCATAAGCAGCATATAAGTATACCATAACATCCTAACATAACTTTACAGCTTTAATATACATTAATAGCAGACATTATATGATAATAGCAGACATTATGATCATATAATCATATAATGTTTGTTATTATTGTATATTTAAGCTGTTACAATATGTTAGGATGTTAATGTATACTTACATGCTGCTTATGAATGTTCTATGAATGCATTATGAAGGTGCAGTTAATGTAAAGTGTTACCAAATAGTGTCATGTAGATAATAAGTGTTTAAGTCTTATGGTGTCAAGAAAACATGCTCTTCTAGGGCTTTTGGCAGAGCTCAGATTGTTCCTCTTTGCTGACATGATCCCTTTTGGTTGTTACAGCTTAATTGGTCATCATCAGCTTAATTGGTCATCATCTGTAGCTTGGCCCGCTTAAGCAAAACAGCACTGTGCCAGACCCCCGACTCTGTGTACAGTGAGTGTACAGTGAATGTTTCCTGTGCAGGACTCATCGTTAACGAAGTCTGCAGGCTCCATCGCTTTACGCTCAGCAGGAAGCGGCTGGCTGCGGTTCACGGCCCTGTCAAGTCCCTCACCTTACGCAACAATCTGGGAATGTTCTCGCCCTCGGGAGCACATTTTTGTGCTGGGTGCTCGTGCGAGGTGATGGCATGGCTCCTTTCACAGACTCTCCCTCATGACCGCACCTCCTCGTCTAACTGAACTCCGCACTCCGAACGAGGAGGTCTGGCTGCTCCCAGGTATGTGCCACTGCAGAGGGCAGCCACCTTTAGCTGGCATTGCATTTCTTGCGCACTGCAGTGTAGCTCAGATGATGGCATTGAGCAAAGAACGTTATTTTCCCTTTCCAAATAAGCCTTACAGTTGGGGGGTTTAAAGGTGTTGAGCTTTCAGTGGTTTGGAAAACATGAAGCTGCAAAAATAGATTATTTTTATGTCTTCAGATGGGAAGGATGGATGATTATGAGATCCATGAATCTGAGTCATTGTCCCTGGATGAAAAGGAATCAGACCAAGATTTTATTATGTTACTGTTGATAATTCGCACGTTCTAATGCTGAATTGTGTTTTTTTTTTGTTCTGAGCACATACACGCTTAGTGCCCAGATAGATAGCTTTAAACATTTTCTTTGACTGTCAAAAGGCCAGACTGTGTTTGTGCATCCGCACATGTGAACCGGGCATGTAACTGTGCAAACTTTCGCAGTCAAGCTTACACAATTCGCACTTGTCACATGTGCAATGGGTGTGGACCTGCGCAGTCAGTCGTCACGCAGACACAAAATCTGGCCTTAAGATTTTTGCACAGTACTGTATGCAGTGGTGAGACTGAAGCTTGGGATCTGAGCAGAGGGTTAACCATCCATCCAGCACCCCAGGAATATATTTTGGTGGGTTAAGGGCCTTGCTCCAGAGCCCAATGGCAATGCAACTTGTGCCAAGCATAGGTGTAAACCCACAGATCACAGCGTGGACAGAATGAGGTACAGTGAAGTGAATCCCATTGGATGAGAGAGAAGTGTCACGAGCCCCCTTGTCCATATCCTATGGTGTTATGAGAGGGGTTTGAAAAACTAGGAAACAGAGCAGGCAGGAACAGACTCCTGTCCTCAGTGAGATTCCTCCCCTATGCCTGCCTGCTTGTGTTTGCCACAGAGCTGCTTCTCATCAGTAAACATGCTGGCCCTCTCTGACAGATGGACTTGCACATCTGTGCAGGTACGTTAGAACTCCGCTTGTTTATTTGTTCAATGAACTCCAGAGGATTCAAATGCTCTTACATTAAACAGCTGAGAAAACTGTAGCCTCACTCGGTGACCCTGGAGGAATATTTCTTTCTTGTCAAGATCCTTATATATTTATACAGTTCAAATATGTATATTTTTTAAGTACAGGGTCTGTGGAGTAGCTTTATGAGGAATGTGCTAGGAGAACAGGAGAAGTGCTGTGAGATGGAGTGTGGTAGGAAAGCAGGAATGGTTCTGTGTTGAGGAACATTGTGGTAGGAGAACAGGAGAGGTTCTGTGAGGAACTTTGTGATAGGAGAGCAGGAGAGGTTCCGTGCGGAACATTGTCTTAGGAGAATATGAGACGTTCTGTGAGGAACATTGTGGTAGGAGAACAGGAGAGGTTCTGTGAGGAACTTTGTGATAGGAGAGCAGGAGAGGTTCCGTGAGGAACATTGTCTTAGGAGAATATGAGAAGTTCTGTGAGGAACATTGTGGTAGGAGAACAGGAGAGGTTCTGTGAGGAACTTTTTGATAGGAAACCAGGAACAGTTCTGTGAGGAACATTGTGGTAGGAGAACAGGAGAGGTTCTGTGAGGAACTTTGTGATAGGAAACCAGGAACAGTTCTGTGAGGAACATTGTGGTAGGAGAACAGGAGAGGTTCTGTGAGGAACTTTGTGATAGGAGAGCAGGAGAGGTTCTGTGAGGAACATTGTCTTAGGAGAATATGAGAAGTTCTATGAGGAACATTGTGGTAGGAGAACAGGAGAGGTTCTGTGAGGAACATTGTGATAGGAAACCAGGAACAGTTCTGTGAGGAACTTTGTGAAAGGACAGCAGGAGAGGTTCTGTGAGGAACATTGTAAAAGGAGAGTAGGTGAGGTTGAGGAACATTGTGGTAGGAGAACAGGAGAGGTTCTGTGAGGAACTTTGTGATAGGAGAGCAGGAGAGGTTCTGTGAGGAACATTGTGGTAGGAGAGCAGGTGAGGTTCCTTGAGGAACATTGTAAAAGGAGAGCAGGTGAGGTTCTGTGAGGAACATTGTAAAAGGAGAGCAGGTGAGGTTCTGTGAGGCACTCTGTAGTAGGAGAACGGGAGAGGCTCCATGAGGAATAGTGTGGTACAAGAGCAGGAGAGGCTCTGATGGAAATAGTGTGGTAGGAGAGCAAGAGAGACACCAAGGACCAGGGCTCAACATTCCTGTGCAGGCATCATAAAGACGCACCAGCATATGGAGACCATGTGGGTGTTTGTGACTGTTCCACCCTCAGATCCCCCATTTCATCTAGTCATGGTAGGAGACCTCCATGCCAAATATGTCAGCAGCATCACACGCTAACCAGATACATAACCATTAATGGCGTGCAAAGAGGATGCTGGCCTGACACCCAATAAGATAGAAATTAGCTGATAAGATTAAATTCTTTGCTGTGCTGATCATGTATATCAGAGACGTAATCGGTGAGGAATAATTAAAAGAATTCCGTATTCACCATTATTATTATTTCTACAGAGCAGGACTTTAAGTGGCTTCTGAGTGACATTGCCAATAATAATGCTCTTCCTGAGGACAGGAGTTCGAGTTCTTTCTTGAAATGAAGCTTCAGTTTGCCACTTGTACAAGAGTGCGAGCAGATACACTGGAATGCTTGAGTTATTGCACATCCCATCTTGCTCTCCTTCTCTTTACAGAAAAAAAACATACATATGTGGGAGAGATGCTTGGGGTCAGATGTTTACCCAGCAGCCCCTAGAATATTTTTCAGGGGGTTAAGAGTCTTATTCTAGGGGCAAACGAAGTCAGGATTCGAACAAACGATTTTCCAACTGTTGAGCTATAAGAAGAACCACAGCAGCAGGTGATAAATATATTTATTTGTCCATTGTTGGAGGATTTGAGTCGGCTGACTTAGTTCAGGGCTGGCTGTGTGACTTTCAGGCACTGTATGAGTTTACTGTACAGAGATTACCGAAGGGTGTACAAAAAGCAAGAGGATTGATCTGGGTGAGGCTGAGTTCGGCTTCCATTGAGGTCTCCTAACCTTATAGGATCACGACCTTTGTAGAGAGTCCCCTTGGGATGTGGTTCCTCGGCCCACTGGTATTATTGAAAACTCAACACAAATGCAGACAAATTATTTCTAGAAAATGCTGCCTTAGTCTGTTTCAACTTCCAGTCCTCGTCATTCTGATTAAATGGTAAACAATAAGATTCCTCAACCGTCTGTCCTGTTTTGACATTTTTGAAACCATGCAGCATTCGTGCACCGTAACGCCTCCTGTCCGTTATTGCCGTCTCTGAAGCACTATTGTAGTTGGAACATCATCCGTGGGACAGACGGCACATGCGTGTCCACGCATCGATATTTATAAGCATTAACCTGAATGCGTGCTGACTGCGAGGCCATGCACTCTGTGAGACATGTGTGTGCATAGCACTGATTTGTTTATGCCTGATACGTTTCAACAGTTCTAATCGGCCTCATACCTGCGGACGTTCTTGGTAACCACGGCGACCAGTGTCAATATGGAGCTCTGCGCCTGTAAGTGAGTCAAGTAATCTTTGGCAACCTGGCTCAATCACTTGGGATCCAAAGCAAACGGAGAGATTATTATGACTGGCAGTGATTCTGAGTTCCCAGCTTGCCCACCTCTTCCCACCACAGGCAATGGGAGACTACTGCAATCTGCTTTTTTTTTTAATGGGTGCAATAACTTCCATCATGTTTGGTCCTGGAAACTAAGAGATGTACCCTCGAGACATACTCTAGGATTTCTTGCAACAAAAAGGGAAGGCATGGTAAATCGTTGTATGATTAAATATTTTTTGTGCTTTATATACAGGACTTGGGCTGCGATAAAACCACTACATCTCCTATCGCTTCGTAAGTGTGCATAATACTGAATTATACCCAGAAATAAGTATGCAATTCAGTAAAGACCTCCAAGTACGAACATAGACCATCTCAAGGGAATGTTCTTCACTGACTGAGAGTAGAAATGCTTCACCTGGTGCAAACATGGACATTCAGTTACACGCTTAATTATTTATTTTTTCAATCTGTCTGTTCTATCCCTAAGGTCCTTCTACCAATCGCTGCGCTTTCGGAGGGGAGGGGGACTTTACTGGAAGACCAGCATCATACAGCATCATCAAGCCTTATCAGGCTGCCTGCAGCGTTTGTGCTGAAGTTCCTGTTATTGTGATTTCACAGCACTGCCTGTGAGCACCATGGAGCTGGACGTCCAGCTTGCATTTGCTGGAATCGCAGTGTTTATCCCGCTGTGATGGAAGCAACCATATCAAACAGTATTGTTTGCAGGTACAGTGCTGGTCGTCAGTGGCCTTTGTGTTGCAGCGCTTCGGATTTCGAAACAATCCGGCTGGAGTAAGAGACTCTGCTCCTCTGTGGTTCTTCCCAGGGTGTCAGGGAAGCAGCTAGTGAACATTAGTTTGGTCCAAGTCCTTTTCAGAAAAATGTGCTTCTCACAGCAAAAAAAAAAACCGCCATAGCTTACCAGCATGAGTGATGAAAGCTTGTTCTAATTATGACGAGGGCCTGCTTTTTTTTCGACCAGAATAAGACAAGGTGATAGTGGACAGGGTAGACGGCAGTGTCATCTTCCAGACAGTAAACCGTGATTTGAAAAATTTCAGTATCGGTGAATTATGTTGTAGCCAGAGTTGAGAGGCTTTGCCTTTTTGCGTCTTTGCGTGAGCTGAGGGGGGTTGGGGACTATTTTCGTGGCTTTGTTATGTGTGTCCGTAGTGTGATGTTCCCCCATGAACTCCATAAAGCACCACTGGCGAAGCTCTCTGTGTCTCCAAGGACTGCCTTTGTTTATTGTTTCGGTGGCACGCGGAGACGGCGGTGACACGCTCGTCCCGGAAGCGGCTTATCGGTGGCCACAGCCTCAGACGCCAGGTCACTCCTGCAGAAGTCGCGAGTCACAGTGAGCCAAAGGGACTCCTGCCGGCTACCCCGTAAGCTCCTTACCAATGGCTCTGGCTCACTCCACACAGTGACTAGAAAACATGCGTGTCTTTTACTGTGTGCAGTGGTGCTGCGGGGGGGGGGGGGGGGGAGCTTTACATTAGAGTAGGGACCCCCAATTCCAGTCACAGGAGGCCTGAATCCAGCACAGTTTACAGATTTCCCTGCTCAAACACATGGTGATCAGCTTTCAGTTACCAGCTTCAGTAGGTGTGTTTAACCAGGGGAATCTACAAACTGTGTTGGACTCTGGTCCTCCAGGACTGGAACTGGGGAAACATGTAGCAGAGCTATGGAACAGGGATAACATAAATAATACATAGATAGTAATTAATAAATAAGTAAATAAACATGAAATGTGTCGTTGGCATATTAATGGCAAACTCAATGTATTGAGTTTTATTAATGTTGGTTGTAGAAATGAATTGCCCTTTTGGGAGACTTAAAGTTATCTGAATTCTGAATACTGAATAAATATTTTATGGAAGTGAGGCAGTTGCTTTAAAGATCCCAGTTTCCAACCGTGTTAAATTTTAATTTTAAGAAGTATAATTATTATTATTCTGGTGTCACAACTAGAGGGAATAAGGAAGAAGCTAACTATTCCGGTTTTTAAAAGGCAGCCCCTGTGTTGAAGCAAGATTTTGTCACTCAATCTCTATTGCTTTGACCTTCCTTTGACCTTTGACCCCCACAAAGCACCTCCAGGTGTTCCTCCCTGTGTTTTGTACCTGCACGCTTCCTGGGGAGCCAAGAGGGGGCGTCCACACTTTGTTCGCTTCGCCCGGCTATCAACGATCCTCCGCCTCCGATATGTATTTCTTAGCCGAAGGGCCGGACGATGCCTAGGGGAGGCCCACTGTGAAGGACAACGGAAGGAAAGTTTGTCACATGGTGCAAAAGTCAAGCTGGAATTTGATCAATGGACGACAGATCAAAAAATAAGGAAGGAGTCACCCGCGGCCGTACTGCAGCTCTGACGGCGGACCGTACAGCCCAGTGGCAAGTTCTGTGTAGAGTGGAAGGTCACTGGGGTCATCCTGATAGAAGACAGACCCCAACGGCTGTATCTTTGTTGTCCAGTTACTCCTAAGAGGGGAAACAAGCCCCCGTGTGTGCACTGCCGCTCAGATCAGCGGCTGAACGGCGTCTGTCATCCCCCAGCTCCCAGGGCTCCTGCGCCGGCCCACCCATCTGTCAGCCAGCCTCCCGCCCATCAGCATCCAGATTACTGCCGTAAAGCCCTGTCTGTCAGCACCGTGCGCTCCGGGCCGGGCGTAATTGAGCCGTTAATCGTGTTTGGGGCTCACGCAGCGGGCGCCGGAGGGCTGGCCAGGGCTCGCGTGAGACGCGGAATGGAGGGAATGCAGCTGTTTCACCTCTTTACCTGCGCGAGGAATATTCCTGACACATCGCAGTGTCATTTCCAGTCAGGGGCGCAGGGGGTGTGCGTGTAGCACCCACCAGGCCTTTAACCGGGGGGCTGCGAGGCTGCCAACTCTATCTTTAGCTCAGGATTACGCCCCCGTATGTCAATCGTTTTGGTTGAATGTTTTATTAACAATAACAGGGTGAAAGGTGGAGGCAAATTTCGGTGGTTCATGTTGAAAGCAGATTTCACAGACCGTGCAGTGAGGTTCTTCTTCAGATTAAGCAGTTTCTTCGTCACTGGATGTGCTTTGTGTGCACTGCCCGGTCTGCGTAACTGTTTCTCAGCTTTTAGAGGTTTCTAGCACCTGGATTTCCTCTCGACGTTTTCATGCGCAAACTGACACTTCATTTTTTTGTGATGTTTTCCCCACATATATTACAGATATGATTATGACCAACTTCTCAATTAAAAAAGATATCAGTGATAAAACTTTTAACTTTAAAAAAGCCTTTACATAGTGGATGCTAAGCCTACAGGATCGGGACGTCCCTGAAGTTTAAACTGTGCCCACCAGAACAAAAAAATGCATCAAGTACGCTGCTGAAACATTTTTTGTGGCACTGGGGCCGTTGGGGGGTGTCTGGCAAAAGCACAGTGACACTTATGCAGTGGCTCTTTGATGGTAATCTGGGCATTCAGCTTCATTCCCCTTAATGCACAAGGTGGAAGCTTCAGGCTTCAAAGCTTCAACGTCTGTCTGTGACCATCCACATTTAAAATACACGTTGTTTAGAAATAGTCTTGTTTGTTCTTTAAGTGACCTCCCCAGGGTGGCATGTGATTCACCTGCCATTCTCGATCTCATCCATCAGGAAATTAATGTGCCTGCTATCGTCTTAGGCAAACAGAAGTAATTGTTAACTATAATGAGTTTCTCATAAAATGTCTATTATTCTTGGCTTTTGACCTTTTCTTGTTGTAGACTTTAGCGTGTGTGCGTGTATGTGTTCGTGTGTCTGTGTGAATGCCTGCCTATGAGTCAAAGCTAAAACGTGCAAGACCCTATGTTTGTTTGTTCCTTAACCCTTGACCTCGTCCGCCACTATTATCCTCTTTGTCTGCTGGTTCCTTTTCACGTTCAGGGCGTCTTCGGATCACAGAAGCGCCGAAACACAAACAGAGGCCTCTCTCCGTGCAACTGTGACAATTCCTGATCTCCTACTGCAGGCTGAGAGATTGATTATCCAAGACAAGGAAACAGGATCCAGAACATGGCTCACTCTTAAGTGGAATGTTTTCTTAGGCCTTGTCTGCTTGTTCTTGCTGGACCTGGGGGTCCCCTCTGCCGAGAGGAAGGTGCGAGAGGCTCTGTGTGTGGGGCGACCCCTGGTCCTCTGCAGCATTGAGTTTGTCAGCTCAGTGGGTCAATCACATTGACGCATCTTCTTTAAATCCTGAAATGAGGATAAATGAGACCAACCAATGGAAGCAATATAATGTTTAATATTATTTCTTGAAAAATATCACTGTCTGTTGATGCAGAACCTTCAAACTGATAAATCATGTACAGGGTTTGCCTCAAAATTAGCTTATTGCCTTTAGATTTCCTAATTCAAGCTGAAACATGTACTTTTACTGTGAGATTCCACAAAAACATTCATATTCACCGTGAGAGAACCAGGACAGGTTAACGTTCTGGGAGCCAAAAACCGGTTAATGTGATTCTGGATAGGTGGCCAGCTCTGGTAGTACAGGGGCTTTGATAAAACACCTCTGGTCAGAAGGCTTTCGAATGGGGGTGACTTTCAGGCTGGAGGGGGGGCGTTGACAGCTCATGCCCCGGAGAAACACCCCCAGCCTGAGGAGCCCGACATGCGATAGCTTTGTAGCGGTTCCACAGGGAACAGCCAGCGGCCACACCGGGGGCTGGGCCTCCATTGCTGGTATGAAACGCGCGTTTTCAACAATAGGTTTGGAAACATAAACAAAGCGGGGAGAAGACAGGAAGCGTGGTGGCCAGTGGCGTCGCGCTGTCTCTGCACACCCCGCGGACACGCGACGCCCAGCAGCAGGCGACGCCAAGCCCTTCTGAAGTCAAATCGCAAATTTACTCACAACAGAATGGAGAAAGTGAAGCTCAGCTTCCAGGCTGTGATTTTTCATGGATCTTCATTCAGAAAAGGTTTAGACCAGGGGCATGGGAACCGGAGGATAGAGGGACACGTACCCCCAATATTTAATTCGGATTCATTCATCCCCCCAATGAATAGACCTTTATATTTAAATGATTGAGTCCACCCAGTAACAAACTCTCTCCTATGCCATTGGTTTGGATATCTGATTTAGAAAAGATTTAAAAATTTGACAGAGACCTTCCGCACAGGCTCAGCCTGACTAGAGCCTGGATCATGCCAGAGTCCAAACAGACAAACGCTTAAGGTCCATCGCACCAAGGGCTGACCTACACCCTCCTTCTGCAGACTCACCCAAAGAGAAAACCTCAGGTTTAGGCCCGTGGAGGCCCGTGAAGCCTAGGTCAATATTTAAAAAAAAAAGACCCTAGAAACCATCTTTAGTGGAAATACATGCTGCCTGGTGTCGGGTGGAGCGATGTCTTCAATCTGATTTGTTCATTTGGTCTTCCTTCACAGTGACACAAACCTGCCCTTGAGGTTCACAGATTCTAAGAGAGAGAACAGGAGCTGCATGATTTTCCCAGGTACTCACTGTGGCTTTGATTAGATCACCGCAATCCGCACTCCCACTAAGCAGGGAAGGGGGCTGATGAAGGAGACCAAGGAATATTAAGAAAATCAAGTGTTCAGATAAACAATATCTGGTAAGACTACACCTGGAGCAGATGCTCAAGTAAGTTAAACCTGATATATTTTCTGGATCATTTAAATGCAAACTTGCCCACAAACCTCACTGAAGTTCTGTAATAGAGTCACAATGATTAGTCTCATACAGCTACAGTCTTATGCTGTTACCTTAATACCTTAATACATCACATACAGCAGCACTGAGGGACCAGATAAATGAGGACAGGGAATAAATGGGATGTTTTAAATACTATCGGTTTGGTTGTGGGCAAATCGTTGCACAAATATGGTGCATCTTTGGCTCTCAGACACTAGGGGGAGCAATCCAGACTGCCGCGTATAATTTTGCAGACAACCATAATTTATATTTATATTTTAATTTATTGTTCTTATTATGTTTGTATGTAAGTCATTAGCACCTAGTTACTTGTACTCATCACAATGACAATAAAGTTCAATCGAATCCAGTCTAATTTAATCTAATACAGGACTGCAAAATGGTTGAATCAGGAGGTAACAGAAGCTGGAGGGATCGCCAAGGTGCCTGTTCATTGTGGGTGTACATTTGGGTGGAGTGCCCTCTCAGATTTCTTTTGTAAATGTCATTGTTTCTTTCCAAGTATACCACAGATGTTGCATAAACATATACATGTGAATGGACGATTATAGCACAAAAAATCATGCTGAAGTGTTAAGGGCTGAAACAGCAGCCCCTCAAATTTAACCTTGGTGCCAGCTGGTTCAGACCAGTTCATTTTTTTGCTGATTTGCTGATTGTGTCGCTCTGAAAAACCTCAAACAATGCAAAGGAAGTTTGCTAATCCACAGTTGCACGAACCCAAAAAGTGTCAGACATCGCAGTCAGATCTGCCAAAAGTTCCAAAATGAATTTCTGTTTTTGTTTTTAGTCTCTTGGTCCTTGTCATGCAGACAGTGAGGTCACCATCCATCTTGATGACGCAGGATGTGGTGGCCTTTGGTTTTCTCTGGAATTTCTCAATGCAGCATTTTTGCTATTATGCAGTACAGCACCCCTTGCAGTGCAGTGCAACATGCTGGTATTTTAATGCAGTGCAGCAGAGACACTGGGACACAGTGGGCCATGCTGATAATGTGATGTGGTGTAGCACAGACACTGGCACACAGTAGGACATGCAGACATTGTGATGCAGTGTAGTACAGACAGTGGCACACAGTAGGATGTGCAGACATTGTAATGCAGTGTAGTACAGACAGTGGCACACAGTAGGACATGCAGACATTGTGATGCAGTGTAGTACAGACAGTGGGACACAGTAGGAAATGCAGAAATTGTGATGCAGTGTAGTACAGACAGTGGCACACAGTAGGACATGCAGACATTGTGATGCAGTGTAGTACAGACAGTGGGACACAGTAGGAGATGCAGACAAACCGCGCTACATGCAGGTACATAGAACACAGTATAGCAGCATGAACTTGTTGGTCTGCAGCACAGTGGCAAAAAGAATACATTTCACATAAATTACCTAACTGGCTGCTTTTTATTTGCTTGCAGCTAAAGCTGGGCAACAAATCATTTTAGCGATCAATTTGAAGTTTTGATTTAGGATGACGTGTGAAAAGGAAATTGGCAATTCCTTACAGCTTTCTGTCCGACCACCCTGCCTCTTCAGACACAAAAACACAACAAGCGGCAGCACACACTTCTTTAAAACTGACAGTGTCTCTTCAGTCATTTGGAAGTGGGTCAGTTATGCGAAGTTCGGCATCAAACTACGGTCCATTGCAAAGTCTGTGGCTTCAGAAGGTAGCGGCATGACAGATATTGTTCCGGCATCTCTGACAGAGACATGCAGCTGAGCAGGAGAAGCGTGTGACACTGTGAGGTGAACAAGCTAGTCGCAGCCTGCTGAACAGCAGGTAAAAGGTGCCTTGAGATTGCAGACGAGGAGACACTTCATGTCGTCAATGATAAGGTGCCCAAATATACAGTGGAAAACCCTGGGTTCAACAAATGTGTTTGCTATTCTTAAACATTTTGTTTGCTGATGTCATTAAAATAAAAACAAAACTCAGTGTCTTTCTTTTTTGAGTTTGTTTTTTAGGGGAAAAAAAATCGATCAAAATCATACACACACGGAGGTGGAAAGTTCAGGTCCGGAAAGTAATAATCCAGACCAAGATTTTGTTTTAACCAACCAGCTGAGTATAAAAAAAATAACTCAACTGATTGGCTAAAACAAAACCTTGATCTGGATTTGTACTTTCTGGACCTGAACTATCCACCTGTGCACACTTGTATATTTTTCGTGGGAGATGAGCTTTGGCAGCTGAGGACTACGCACAGATACCGGGACACTCGGGGTGCAGCATGTAGACATTAATCATTAAGCTCTGAGGCTTCATTGCAGTGCATTGCAGTGTGCGGTCCGCCTGAAGTGACACATGCAGCCAATAACAGTGTCCTGATCACTCTACCACTCACATTTCTTTGTGCCATGTAAAGGTTGAGCACAGAACAAAAGGCAGTGGAATCCTTTGAGCATCTCTCCCGCACTGGAACCTCTCAGACAGGAGGCCTCTTATTTTTCTCCTGGATTTGGTCTAATGGCTGGTGTTGGGGCCACTGGAGGGCATGCCCTTCTCTGAGGACTGAGAGGTGTTCAGTGAAGGCCTCTTGACTGCTGTCACTCTGTTTCCTGCTACAAAGAAAGGGGTGTGGGGGGGGGTCACATTCATTGGATGCTTAACTTCACATCTCCTGTGCAGCCCTGCCCCATGCGGGCGGTGAGGTCACCGCCGCCGATTCATCACGTGGGCCCGTTGATGCGGGCAACTAGAAAGGGAAACAGAAACGGTCATATTCCAAGCGTGATAAAGGGGGAAAAAACAACCCTATCTGCCAGCTTACATTCTCCTGTGAATAGTAATCGCAGCATTTGTTTTTGTATGTAGATTCATGATTCATTTTTTTAACTGTTCCTTAACTGCCTGGGTCCGAAAAAGGCAGGAAAAACAAGCTGTATAGTGTGTTTTGGCTTTAGTCCCTGTTGTTCAACATAAATCACTACTTTTTAATAAACATAAATCACTACTATTTTTGATATCTCTGCTGAAATCTATCTGTTTATCACCCTTCCAACTGATCATCCTGTGCTGAACCCTATCCTAAGCATGGGGACACCTTTACAGTGACACCATGGGGATGCTTTTGCAGTGACATCGTGGGGACACTATTACAGTGGCACCATGGGGACACCCTTACAGTGGCACCATGGGGACACCTTTGCAGTGACACCGTGGGGGAGCACTTACAGTGGCACCATGGGGACGCCTTTGCAGTGACACCATGGGGACACGCTTACAATGGCACCATAGGGACACCTTTACAGTGACACCATGGGGACACCTTTGCAGTGACACCGTGGGGGAGCACTTACAGTGGCACCATGGGGACGCCTTTGCAGTGACACCATGAAGACACCCTTATGATGACACCATGGGGACACGCTTACAATGACACCATAGGGACACCTTTGCAGTGACACCATGGGGACAGTATGAACACGTCACCAGTGCTGCACCCAGTCACGTTTTGTGGATAATTTAGAGACACCATTCATTTACTACACATCTGCAGGAATCCAGGTTACTCGCACGAAACCTGTGAAACACAGCGAGAAGATGCAAAGTCTACATACAACACAGGTATGTAATTATATCTTTGTGGGGACTCTCATTCTCATTCATTTCTATGGGGAAAACTCAAATCCCAACATGACGACCTTATCTACCCAGCCCTAACCCTTAACCATAAGCAACCAAAAGAAATACCTTTGGCTGTTAGTTTTTTTTTAATGCAGTCATAGGTCTTCATCACATTGGTCTACACAATGTAATATGTGCATGACCACACAGAGATAAACCGGGCGAGATTCAAACTCATAACCCTTGGTGTGAGACAGCCCACTGAACCAGCATGCCACTCCCTACCCCGACACCACCCCAGTATTCAGTGTTCCCCACAAACCAGCTTTCTCAGAGCCGATCTCCAGGCTTTAAAAAAGAGGACGAGTACAGAATGCCAGTGACAGCGAGGAGCCGCCTGCGGCCAAGTGGACGAGCCCTTCAGAGAAGCTGCTCTAAGCAGGAAACCCTTCTGGCTCAGCAGCCATTACCAATGCTAAATAAAGTCAGAGTTTTCACCAATTGCAGCATCTATATCCTGCATGTTAAATGATTGAGTCATAAAAGATACGATCCTGGATTGTTGTACAGGTTTACATGGGACCGACGAAGGAAAGTCTTTTTAGCCCTGATGTGCAGCCCATACCATGTGCAGATGGGGCAGCATTATTTCCGCAGTAAATAAAGGCACTCTGCTGGTGGCTGTATTAATCCTCAGGCTGAAGCTGTGGAGACAGGGCTAAACTGGTTCTGACACACCCCTGATCAGCTAGGAGGGGATAAGTATCTTTAGGAATTTTTCTTGGAAAAGCAGCACGAGGCGTTATTTCTTCCGTGGATGAAGTGATGCACACACACACACACACACACACCTTGTTTTGTTCTCCTCTGGGTCTGAGGTATGTGATGTTAAGTGGGGAAAGAGGCCCTTTGGGAAGGAGGAATGACAGGCTGCCTGTAGGACAACATGGGGAAAAAAGAGAGAAAATGCCCGCTTTTCTCTTTGAAAATAGCACCGCTCTGTTTGAGGTATCAGCCAGGACTTGCAGCCATGTTTTTGTGTATCTTCTGGGAATGAAGGCCACGGGCAGTTTGGGGTTAATACCGCAGAGGCCGGTAACATCCTTCACTTCAATGGAGTCGTTTTATTGTTGTCGCCCCCTTCATTGCTAAGTCACCGGTCAGGGTACTCGCTCCTGATCACAGCACGATAACATAAATTGCATCGTTCTGAGCTGCATTCCAGTGAATCCAGTGCTCATTTACTGGCCAGCATGAAACTACTGCCTTATCAATGTCTCATTCACAGCCATTTAATTATCATCATCACCACAGGTGATTCCACATGCTTAGGCACAATTGCTAAGGCAACATATATAAAAAGAAAACTGTATATCGTTCTGGCCCATTGTAACAATGACTAGAATAAATGACTGGATGACACCTTAAACCATTAACTCTGATTTTTGCAGCTGAGATGCCTTTAGCTGTATGAACGACAGCTTTACCAGAGATGTTCATGAGACACAAAATGCATCTCTGAGTCAAGTCTGAAACATCTGAGTTACAGTTCATTTCAAGTCTGAATTCTCTGGGAAATGAGTCTGAATTAAGTTTTAAGTCTTTGAATCAGAGTCCAAATCAAATCTCAGGTCTGTGCTTCCAGCTTAATAAATAATCCATGAGCTTTTCCTTCTTTTGAATTGTACCCAGTGCGATCACAGATCACGAAATCCTGGAGGAACTGCTTAAAAGAAAAAAGACTTTGCTCCTGGATAAATGTTCAGCTCTTCATTAAATTATGAGACTCTTAATGTTCATGAGACTTAATCCATGAATTTGAAATGAATTCCTAAACTAGTTCGTATCCATAGGTTCACCTCCAAGGTGAGCCTTGCCCATAAAACAAATGCAGACTCTACTCTGCACCTGGAGAAATGTAATGTGATGAGATACATCATTGCCTATTACCGCTGCCTATCCATTCAGAGAACTCATTCCCTGGGGTTGTACAGTACAGCTATTCTGCTTGCCACTTGCAGCAATGTTTTAAAATGTCAATGTTCGGTATGGAGTAAAAGAGATTAGTCACTGTGAAATAGCCCTATAGACAAGATATAATGAATTCCAAATATCACCAAATATCATCTCTCAGTCAGCACGGTATGCTCAGTTCAAAGTCCAGTCATGTGTGATACACAGCAAAACACCCATTCTTAGTCAAACCCCATATAAAACACAGTCCAAATTCATCCTCACCAAAGCGTTCCATTAAAAGCTAAAGCTGTGATAAATATTATAGAGGCACCGGCCAATAACAATGGCTAATAACAGAGGATGAAGCACAGTGAGTCAGTGCCTTGAATGCATGATGACAGTCATTAAGTCATTGTCCCCACAGAGGGTAGAAGCCCAACAAATTCACCCTCTAACTTATGAATGTAGCAAAATTAAAATCATTTGCAATGAGCTGTAGGGCTCAGTATTAGCATTGTTGTTCTTGGTTGATGAATGTCAAAAAACGATGCCCGTGAGCATATTAACCAGTATATTAAAGTTGGTCGACGGGCCTAAAGCTAATTGCCGCAATCACACTGACTAATTGTCGCTAACGCTAAGTGAACTTCCTGACCAGTGACCTGCCCTCGCATTGTTTTCTTCTGGTTTCAAATGACATGTTAGACAAAACAATGGCATTTTCAAAGAGAATCAGATCCTCGCTCCTACGGGTGTGTCTCTTCTGTATAGTGCCACAATAGCCCCAGTTGGTGTATCCACTTGACACTGCATACCTCTGTTCCAGAGTAGAACAAAACAGAAGGTGTGTCCTTCTCCCATTTTACTGTTGTTTCTTTCAGTTCATAATGGTTTCTTTTAAGGAAACGAGTTGCTTTTTCTGTTTCACACTGCCTGAGTCCTTCTGTGTCTCTGACTCTCAGTCCTTCACTGCATCCCCCTCGTCTCACCCTTTCCTGTCCTTTGTTTTGTATCGTACTGCGGGATTTGCAGCAGTTTGTGCTCTAAGTCCTTCTGGGTAAGACTTTCCCAGAATGGACACGTCCGTGCCATCTTTGCTGCAAAGGACGTGAAGATCTGTCCAGTTTGAGGACTCTGCAGTTCTTTTCTTCTTGACATAGATGGTGCCTCAGCTGAATTGCAATTCAGTGCTTTTGCAACTCCAGGCTGAAGATTTTTAGTTAGCAAGCCGCTTCAAAGTAGCATCTGCTATATGCTTCTGGTCACTCTCCATGTCCATGGTTTCCTTGAGGGCTGTAGCAGGTTTCTCTCTCATGTTTCCCTACACCGTGCACTTTTGGTACCATGCATTATGGCATTATGGTTCAGAAAGGCCCCTGAAGCAGATAAGCTGCCCCCATATTTCACATAAAGGATAGCCTTCTTCAGGTGCCATTAGCCCCTTGGCAAACAGAGTGCTTAATATCCCGTGTTGTTCTCATCTGACCGTAACGTCTTCTTCCAGTTGGTCCTAGAGTGTCACACATGAAAAGGGGGGCTGGAAACAAAAAGCAGCCCGGGAATTTGCCACTTACTGGTGGGGTGGAGGGGAGGGAGTGTCCATTTGGTATATTTCACTGATCCACCAGTGAAATGAATCATTCGCCATCGATCATCTCAAGCAACTGCCCTGCAGATACACCAAGATCAGCCAACAGCAGACTGGCTGTCACGAGACCCACCAGGAAAATTCCCAAACTTCCCAATGGCCAGTTCGCTCCTGCACGTTTTAAGCATGGACAGTCTCCCACGCTCACCACACATGGCTGTTCACCTGCAGGCAGTGTCTCTCCTATCTGCCGCGGACAACCACCGCTTCTCTTTGGCTGACTTATGACTCTTGCTGCCCTCCCTCATAATTCCCCCTCCCATACTCACTTTCCGAAGGTGGCGCAGGCTGACTCACCATTCTCGGCCTTATTACGATGCTGCCGGTGCTCCTTCGATAGCTGTGCTTCAGGCGATCTACCGTGCCTTTGCTTTAACCATCCCCCGGTTAGCGAGCTCGAGAACCATATCCCGCATTAGCTTTCAATATCTCTTTGTCACTAACAGACTACAGTATCACCCAGAGCCTGCCGCCTTTAATCGAAAATGATGTCAGTACCTGAACTTCACACAGGCGAACTCCATGTAAACAATTACGAAACTTTTGCAGACAGAGCACGAGAGATTTTCTAAGCAAGATGCGCGCAGTCCCCAGGTTACAAATGAGATCCGGTATCTATGTCTGTCTTTAAATTGAATTTGTTGGTAAGTCTGAAAAAATATTAAAAAGTGCATCTCAAATATAATCATTATCATGATTATTATTATTATCTTTATTTTTGTTGTTATTATACAGTAATAATAGTAACTATATATGGTACTGCACTCTATTGTACATCGAACTGACAAACCACTGAAGCAGTGAAATGTTTTAAAGTGTCACAAAGTGCACCTTTGTTATTACGAATCATTGTATTTAACCCATGTTTTATTATATTATAGGCTTTATGGTAATTTGTTCGTAAGTACAAGTTGTCCGTAAGTCAGGCACTTTTGTCCTGGGGACTGATTGTATAAGAAAAGGGTTTAATGCTTATCCTGTCAGTTCTGTTTCTGGCATTGGGGTAGGTAGCACTGTAGCCTCAGACCCCCATTGCCTGGGGTTTGAGTCGAAGCCCAGCAGTGTGGGTGTGAGTGTGTATGGGGGGGTCGTAAGTTCTCTCTGTAGTGTGCAGATTTCCTGCTCCCGTTCAAAGATATTCCATTAAGTGACAGTGAACTGCCCACAGGTTTGTGCCAACCCTGCGACGGACTATCATCCTGTCCTGCACTGCCTGACAGAGGAAGCCTCTGTCACCACAACCTACTGGATCTACTGTCACCACAACCTACTGGATCTACTGTTACCACACTCTACTCTTTGTCACACTCTACTGGACCAATGGTTGGAAGAGGGATCAGCGATCTGAGTGGGATAATCCTTGTAAATACCAGATCAATTCCAAGCTTCACAACTAAATGTAAAAACTCCAAACCAGGTTTTGGTAACCATTGCATTTTATATGCGTGTGTGATACTGCATCATTTCTAGATCCACATAAACAGAAAAGCTTATTAACTTTTGAGATATGTGGCAAATCAGAAAATACTTTTACGTTTGCTTGATTTCTGTCGTTTTATAGTCACGCACCACTTACAATGTCCTCAGGCACGGCTGTAGTCTTCAGGAATGAATGCTAAATGTTAATGGGGAAATGTGGCTGCAAAGTGACCACTCGGAGTTCCAGGGTACCGGGGTGAAGCTGCCACCCTCATGCCACAGGGGGCCCCCGTGTGGTGGGTGGGGCCCCAGATCCTGCTGTCACGTCACATCGGTGAAGTTTCCAGTCGCGTACCACCTTCTCTGCCTTCCCGTCCTGAATACCTGAGCATGTAGAGACACTACCAGGTGACGGGGATCGTCGCGTATCCATTCCTGACGTTCTTCCGCCATACTTTTCCACGTCTCACGTTAGTTACGGCCACATTCCTAAGGACGTTTTTCGCAGCGCGTCGGGCCATTGTGCTACCACTGACCTTCGGCGCGAATGGAATTACTTTGCAAGATTTCCAAGGGAAGCAGGACGGTTATCAAAAGGAAGCTACCAGTCAGACTCTTTGCCCATGTAACTCTCTCCAATGTGGTTTCAGCAAAACAGTGATTTATTGGACAGCAAATTAATTCATAAACAGATATGCACCGAGTGTTGAAAAGCAGCACCTCCCCAACAGAACCCAGTGTATAGGTGGTGTGGATGAATACGGGGTGAATTCCTGGGGAGTGATGACCCTGACACAAGGGCAGAATGGTGATTTCCCCTCTATTGAGTGAAAGCAACTGGCTAGCTTTCTGACAAATGTTAGCTGCCTGACTTCCCAGATTATAATTATGTGAATTCGTAGTGTTATTTTATTACCTTTGGCGATTGAATTATTCATATTTTAATAACTGAGGTGTCTGCAGTCACCCATTCCGTGGCCAAAGACTATAGCAGGGAATCGAGGCATGAGGGGAAACCCCTCAGAGGGGTCCCCCTACGGGCCGTGCATGTGTCTGCAGGCTACAGGGTTACACCAGCCTCTCTGCTTAACATTGATGTGGTGTCCAATAGCCCTGATGGACTGAGTTTCACTTTCATTTAAGTCAATTAACTTTTCAGTTACTTTTGAATATTCTGGAAGATTATAGTTTTCAGGTTCTAGCTCCAGAATTATTCCTGGTACTTATTGGTTGCCACCTGCAAATCAAAAATTCAGAAATGTTAATATATTCTTCATCAACACTGCCTATTGACAGTCACATTCTATGACCATGGAATACAGATTTATCAACCTGTCAGCTTACCCTAATATTTTTTAATGATGTGTCATGTTGAATTCAAGGCTGCTGAAATTGGTAGAGAGGACACTAGGGTCTTTAGAGCTCGATAGTTTTATTTGATATTTGTCCTGCCTGTTTTAGTGGCATCTGCGCGATCGGCCATTTCAAAGAAATGAAACAGAAAATTTCATTGACCAATGTGGCCAAAATAGAATGCATGCCTGACATGGATAAACATGGTTACACTACGGTAAAACAGATGACGTCTTATCCTAAGCCTTGCACAGTAAATAAAATAATTCTTTATATTTCAGAATACTGAGCAAAAATACTCATCCTCTGTTTCAATAATGACAAAAAAAACATTCTCAGTCAACAACCAAACAGAATGTAGTTGGAAGCCTTCTTTGTCTTGGGTGCTGATCCAAAATTTTGTATTTCTTTGGACCGTCATTTCATGAGATCATGTGCTCTTTCTTGGTGTCAGACAGTCACCGTTCCTCTCCCCAACACAGCAGAAGCTACAGAAAGCCAGCAGGAAGTCCAAGTCCGAGGCCAAAGACCAACATTCCTGAGGAACAGGAAGGTAAGAAGAGGTAGCCATGGTATTTGCGGATGAGCCTGGCACTGGTTCCTCACTGGATGCTCCGTTTCTCCACCCTGCTGACCCTCCCACGTCCAGTCCAGCTTTGCAGCCCCAGACTAACAGCATCGGACTTCTCATCTGACAGAAATAAGCAATGGCCAGCCTCGTGTTGATGGAGTTCTCTCCCCAACCCAAAGGGGGCGCTCTAGGAAACCATGGAGCAGCAGCAGGCAGGGGACCCTCAGTGAGCCCTGTGTTGCTGGTGATCCCCATTGTCACTGACCCCTAGCAAAATTCCTGCAGAAGGCAGAACAGAATGAAGACCAGAAAATTCCTTTTACACTTTTAAAAACAAACTTCTTCAGCATAAATCTGAAACAGTCTTTTTCTATTGTTTCTTATTGGTTGCTCTAGAATATTCGTTTCTACCTTCTATTTGTCCTCCCTGGGTGCCATGATCTCCTAAATCTTTGGGAGTGTCCTGGGTGCCTCTCAAATTTAATGGTAGACAGCCTCAAAGCGAGGGGGGCCCTATGCACGTTTCTGAAAACAAGCAACAAATACCTGGTGTTTTCACAAATGTACTGGTTTGGAAAAGTGCATTTGACATTTAACATACTGATACGTATGGACTTGTTTTCACAAGCCCGCCCAGCTAACTGCTGGCTGTAGAAGATCCCACCTGCCCAGAGGCCTTTGTGATGCGAGGAAAACATGCGGCGAAGGCGCGACAGGCAATGAACCCATATTTACGCCTATGTTCGTCATATACGACACACATTTACCATCATATCCCGTTTCTTTCAACGTAAAGCTTTCTTGATAATCCGGGAGAAATCCCCTTACCTGGACTTGCTTTCCCTGTGGCAGAAAGTTGCGCACTTGCCGTCTTCCCTACTGGCGCACTTGCAGCGCGCTTTCTCCGCCCTGCGCTGGTCCGAAGACGCGGCGGCTGAGCGCTTTTGCCTCGGAGCGCTTCCCAGTCCGTAAGACACGGTGCGCCTAGACAGAAAGCAACGTCAGTGCAGTCGATGGGCATGCTTAGATCTGCAATATTATTTTAGACAATTTAATTCTATGAATGCGTACTCTGGCGTGTTGACCCAGATGATGTCGAGATGACAGAAGTAGACGCACTCCTTGTCTAGGAAACTTGCGCAGGAGCAACGTTTCGTCCTGCTGTGGTGCTCCAGGCGTCTGTTGCTGACTGCTGGCTCCTTAGTGAATGTAGCCGGCGCCACTGAGAGCAGTGAAAAAGTATGACACCGATCTCAGTATTTACGCTTTAACACCCAAGCCACCTTAACACATGTACAATTGTTCTACCAAACTAAATATTAACATCTTAACGAGTAATGGGAGGGAAAATATTTTTGCGCAACTGCCCTTTAAAGTTCAATATATTCTTATAAATTATTATCATTAATTGATAAACACTTTACAACATATTTTGTGACATCCTTTAGTTTCTATTAAGTTTTAAGTTTAAGTTTAAAAAGACTTTCAAAATATCCGTAACGTACCTGGGTGTAAAAATCCAAAAGACATCACCGACAACACTGAAAAAATTAGGTGCAATTCCATCTCGATGTTTTTTTTTTATTATTATGAAATTTCCTGTGATTCAGAAACTGCCAGCAAAACTGTTAAACTGAGTAAAATTTTTCCCATGTGCGCTTTTCGCTGATGCCTGGACTGCTGTCTTAGTCCTTATATAGTCTCTAGGACCCCCCTTCTTCCCCCCGCTCAGACGCGTGTAAACACGCTTGTTCTCTGACTTATTAGTAGACAAAGCTTTTTTTTCTAGAAGGTGCCGAAACGCGACTTGTAGATTGAGATAAGACATTTGCACTTGTACTTTCTGAGTGATGGAAGGACTGAGGGCGGCGCGACAGGAGGCTTGGCAAATATCTGGATGAGAATGGAGGCATTTTTTTGCTTTCTGCCCAGCAGATGGCGACATGACGCCGCGAATATGCGGGCTGCCACATACAGTTCGAAAGTATCGACTCGCTATCATTAATACTGTCTAAATGTTTCATGATGCCAACATGAGAAGGTATACTAAATTAATGCAATGCTCGATAAAATGCATGACTTCTTAGAGAGTCTTTATTAGATATATTTTAGAATTCGTCTTAAATGGCTTCATTATAT
Organism: Brienomyrus brachyistius; assembly: GCF_023856365.1. Classification (NCBI taxonomy): domain Eukaryota; kingdom Metazoa; phylum Chordata; class Actinopteri; order Osteoglossiformes; family Mormyridae; genus Brienomyrus; species Brienomyrus brachyistius. The sequence continues at coordinate 8,583,442 of NC_064555.1, read as the reverse complement.
GATTAAAAAGAGTAATATAATCAGTCTGATGAACACTGAGACTAATTTCTTGATCATATAACTGAATGCAAAGAGAATCACTTAACATTCGCTACACTGCGCAGTTGTGTTGAGGAATTTTAAGCATGGACAGGCTGTGTTTCGACAGAATGGACAAAATGAAACGGCGACTTCTGAATAGCGTTTCAAGAAAAATATTTAGCTGTTTCCTCTGGCTGGTCCAGTTCCTCCCTGCAGTCCAAAGACATGCAGTTATGCAGATCAGTATGTTTCAACTCCCCAGTGTGCGAGTGTGTGTGCCCTGTGGTGGACTGGAATCCTGCCCAGGATGTACCCCTGTCCTCTGCTTGTGATAAGCTCCAGCAACCCCCCCCCCTATCCCCACCCTGTACTGGAAAAGCATTTGAAGGATAGATGGATGAATTCCAAATAAATCCTGTGAACTGTTCTTTAAGCAAAGACTAGCTACAAGTCCATCCAATGCATGTTAAACAATATGGGGAATGTGGAAATGTCTTCATAATCAGTAGATTGCTGCACATATGGAATGAGTATCTTCTAGGCCTGTTAATAGTCAGTACGGCACAAAAGCATCGATGTTCCGAAAGACTTGAAGTACAAAACAGTGTTTGAGCTTCTAAAGTGCCATGGTGGGTAGCATTTTATTTAGGGACATGCAGTCATCACCACATAATAACACATAGCGCAACGGTCTAATTATTAATTACAATTTCCCACAGTTGTTCGAGGAATTTGAATAACCGTTGAACAAACAATATCAAACGAGAGTGAGAATTTACAGCCAAAGTAAGAACGACTGTCAATCCTCTTCAGGGAATCATATCTTCCTAATCTTCAGCAGGAACATGAAGTGACGTCTGTCATCTGACTCCTTTGGGTCCATATTATTCAACCTGACACAACTCCTCCTGTTACGAAGGCAGCATATGAGTGGAGGGCTTAGTGAGGTAGTGGCTTGGATTTTGCCCTGCTTGTTCAGAGCTGACTGTGGGGTTAGGGAAGGAGCCTGACAGTGGTGCAGACCGAAGGAGAGCCGTCCCAGATGCAGAAACATCTCTTCCATCAATAGGTTCCAGCTTCCATTCAAGCAGCGGGCTTGTTTGCTCGTTTTGATGACTGTTTTTAGAGAAAAGAGCAATCTATTTGTAGCAGTCATTAAACGCAGAGAAAAAGCAGCTGAAAGCAATTATTGAAACATGCGGAGCGACTCCCAGCATGCAAGGCAAGGACCAGCTCTCTGGCCACCTTTAGAGAAGGGTGTTAATCACTGTCCCTGCTCATAAAACCAGCCCCTAAACCAAACATGATTCATGAGCCCCCATAACACCTCCACCACACCAAAAACAGTCACATTATCAGAACACTGCTTTGCAGGTCTTCATACCATTTTGCTCAGTGCGCTTGGTTGCTTGGCAACACCCCAAATGTCCACTCCTTTTAACCAAGGTCGTTGCAGTAACAACCCGTCTCCTCCAGGGGGCCCCGCTGGAGTGCAGAACGGTTGGCATTCTTACGTTTTAACACTGCTAGGCACTCGCTGGACGGAGGAATGCGGGCTTTTATATTCCGCTGAATGGATACACATGGTCTCCGCTGGAAAGATGGTGTCTTTATCTTGCCGGAAGATAAACACACAGACACAGGACAGCAGAAGCTTTCTGAATGCGTGCCATTCTCAGCCTGCTGGTGTCTGCCGCTAACTAGGATATGTCGCACCGTCTGCGTGTTTGATTGACGGAACTTAAAGAAACACACACAGCACACAGGCAGCTCTTACACGTTTGTAAACAAAGCTTTACTGATACAGATCATAAGATAGATACCGCAATGTGAAGCTACAGTTACACAGACCAGGGGGCCCGGAGGCCCTTGGTCAGCCGATGGAACATAATAAATAGATTCAACTCCACCATCTGCACTCAGAGACGCTGCCCCAAAGCCCTAGAAATGGACATTCATCAGTGCAACATATAGAGTTTAGTTTTCCATAAATCTATTACATAAAACTTTTCAAAATATTTTTCCACTTCCATTTTATCCTGTTTCTTTCTTTTTTCTTTTTTACATCTAGGTTCTCTGAACAAACACGACTACTGGATTTGCAGTGGAATATATACAGGTCCGTACACAAGGTACAACTGTCTATACAACATGTACAAGAAAGAAAAGCGTCCAGAGGTGACAAAAAAAAAAAAAAAAAAAAAGTACAGATAAAAGTAAAAAGATTGGTCATCATTTATGATTGCACATACATGTCAAAAAAATGTGCTTTAACAGAGGGACAAATTTCAGAGACTCTGACCCCTTAAGTGTTGTCAGTTGTACAAACTGACCAGCATAAAAGGAAATAAAAAGTGACCGAAGTTAACGGGGGCTTTCAGGTGGCGATGACGAGTCTGTCCTCATCGTCGCTCGAGGCGTCGTTGTAGTCGACCGTCACCTGCCTCAGAGCGTGCTCCTTGATGCCCCCTGGCGAAATACCCTGTGCCACTTTTTCACAGCCATTCATGGGCTGGCAAGAGTTGGGCGGTGATGTGGCCCCTTCCTTTTGGGTAGCATCGCTAGCACCTGTGCTGGATCTGCCCGCTGAGGTCACTTCCTGTTGGAGCTGCGTGGCGGGGGAGGTCACTGCTGTGGCACTGCCAGACACTGGAAACTCCGCTTCCCTGTGGCTGGGGAGAGTACTGGCGCTCTCGGTGGTCCCCGAAGGCTCCGGTGGGGGCAGAAGTGGGCTGAGGGAGGGGATGATGGCTGGGAGGGTGAAGTTGAGGATTTGCAAGCTGGGCAAGTGCGTCTGGGGGGTGGGACTCCCTTGGGGGGCAGGGCTGCCTTGGGGAATAGGGCTAGCAGCCAGGACCTGCAGACCGACAGCATTGATCGCAAGGCTTGGTTGGGGTAACAGCTGTGCAGGGGAGCCACCAGTGTTTGCCAGACCCATCAATCCGAGGGCGTCGAGACCCAGGGGCTGCAATGCTTGGGGTGGCCCTAGGGTCTGCAGTCCAGCCACGCCCACTTGGCCTATGGGCAAGCAGGGCAAGACACCAGAGGGCTCTGGTGCAGCCTCAGCTTGCGAGAGGCCATCCGGCCCTGAGCCAGAAAGGGGGCCGCTGCCCCGGTGGATGACGCTCACAGCTGGGATGGTGAGCTGCACACGACCAGCCTGAACAGGCACAAAGGTAGAGTATGCAGCCAGGCCGGCCGGGACCAGTTGGATGCCACCCACAGGCACCATGCTGTAGGGGGTGCGAGCAGGCTGCTGGGAGTGCAGAGGCAGGTGGCTGAACAGATGCGCTGTCCCACCTGCCCCGCCCTCGGGAATCTGGCTCTGGGGCAGGAAGTGAAGAGGGCCTTGGTGGGAATAGGTGGAGCAAGGTGGGAGGCTGGTCTGGGTGCCACGGTCGACTGGAACGCCTGCCTCCCCAGTCTGAGATGGGGTGTTCAGAACATCCTGAGAAAAGGACAAGCAGGAGTCACTCACTACCACCCATTCTATGACTTACATGCTTGACATGAGCAGAGGTAGAAAGTTCAGGTCCAGAATGTAAAAATCCAGACCAAGGCCTTGTCTCAACCAACCAGGTGTACAGTACTTTGTGGCTGTGAGTCTTTATGCTCAACTGGTTGGCTGAAAGAAAACCTTGGTCTGGATTTGCGCTTTCTGGACCTGAACTTTCCACCTCTGGACATGCGTGTGAAATGAAATCATTGGCCTCACCTGACTGGGCTTCGGCGGGGCATCGCTCGGTGGGCTCACCGGGACCTCTGAATCTGGGTAATCGATGGACATTTGCCTGCAGGGTGAGATGGGGCTCATCATGGTCACAGACTCTGTGTCAGAGGTCTGGCAGTCAGTGGTTGGGGCTGCCGGAGGGGGTGGGCTGTTTGAGAGAGACATCTGTGCTAGCAGGGCACTGGGTGGGATGCTGGTCAGGGCAGACGGCACGTGTTGCGGGCTGGCGGAGACGGACGGCGTGGCCGAAAGGCTGGACTCTGCCTGGCTGTCTTCTTCGTCTTCCTCTTCCGCATCATTGTCCTCATCATCCGGTCCGTCAGACTCATCCCCATCAGAGCCGGGCCTGTCTATCGCCACCATCCGGGTTCTGTCGCCTGGAAGAACACAGTTGAATGCGAGTTTTGAGTCAGTTGCCAAACAGCATTATGAGTCCTGCTCTTTGTAAACGAGAAGTCTTTGCGCGCCTCGGGCCATCGATGCAGTGGCTATGGGAGTTTAACATTAGGATTGCGATGCTATGTAGCAATATGCATATGAAAAAATGGCGTGGTCTTTTCTTTAACTAAGAAATTGAGTGAAAAATGAATGTTTAATGTAATTTTATCCGTAACATTTATGTAATGTTTTCATCAGAGCTCTGAAAATGGCAGCAGGTAGCATAGCAGCAAAACTAGCTTCATTACCAAAAGGTTACAGGCTTGCAGTGAGAGTCCTGCAATAATGACAGTGATTATTATGACAAAGTGATTGGATGAGACAAGGCTGTGGACACAGGAAGTGTCCCACACACGCCCACAGAAACAGCTTCAGGACAGGATGAAATAAACACTCCTCCAGCAACAGGGAGCCCAGAGCCCCCAGCATCTCTGCTAATATTAGAAGCTGCAATTTCCTCTTTCCACACGCTGTACATGCCGCCCACATGCACTCTGGGATAGGAAGAGAGAGCTGCATTCGGCATAGACAATTAGACTGTAGCGCAGGCATCGATTACCACAGCTGCACGGCAAAACAAACACAATCCGCTGTTAGCGCTTGTCGACGCTATTGTTATGAACACAAAGCAAGGTGCTCCTGTTGTCAGAATCCACAGGTCTTCAATCAGCGGCTGGCAAATTTGCATGTGGTTTTTACATGCGCTTGCTTTATTTATACAAAGCATTAATATGCGATGCATTAATCTGCGATGCATTGTTCTGATACTGACTTGTATTTGCCATTTCTATAAAGGTACTTCTATTAGAAACAGTAACATATTTGTGTACAGGCTCGAATTATGGCCCATTGAAAATAGGATTCTGATTGGCTAATACATGACAGAATCTATAATAACAACAGAGACCTTAAGCAATGGCCTAGTACACCACCTAAAAAAAAAGATTACAACTAAAAACTGAAACTTTACCTGAATCCTCAGTATCTGCATCTTCAACCGAGCTCACCGACACCCCCATCTCCATGCATTTCTTACTATGGGCCTTGGACTTCATATGCTTGGTGAGATTTCCTGTGGAGACAGAGGACTTGGTCAGGCTCTGTTCGAGGTTGTCCTGACATGGTGAATGAGTCCAGGTCTACCTTGGCACGATCAGCAGAGATCGCTCACTCTGCAGTGGGAGTTTTGCTTACGCATTTTCCTTAACTTTGGTGATCATCTGACATGAAAAGCGTCAATCCCCCGAGTTCTTCCTCCACCACAGACAAAAATACGTCACATTGTCACAGCCACTGTGGGTTCTGCTTCAGCACCTGCCAGTTATTGTCACGTACCCTCCCCCACACAAACACACACGCACATATGTACATGTGGGGCTTGTATATGTAGATTGTGCCTCTGGCTCTGCCAGGCTGTGTCTATCATCCAACTCATGGAAGAGAAGTTCTGAAAGGCTGCAGGCATCATTTGTCCTCTGATCACTTCCACAGTCGTGTGTGGGCAGACCAGTTAAGTTAGTGAGTCACATTTGGCTCTTGTTGAAGTTGAGAAGCAATAATTCTTGGAAAAACAAAAAATGAGGAAATTTCTTTAAAATACACACTGTGCTAAACAAATTCCAAGGCCTCTGAAACTGTGGGTGAAAAAAAGTGAAGGATTTAGACCAATGGTTGCTGGTTGTTGGTTGCTCCACAAAAACATTGAAGACCCTTGATTTAAACTTAGCAAAAGTAATAAGCAAATAAAGTGGACTGGCCTGGTCCAGCTGGTACAACTAACCACATCTTAACCTGCTGGAATTCCCCAAAGCAGCTCCAGAGTCTAGATTGAATCTCAGGATCTGGAAATATTCATTACTGTCCACGTGTCAGTGATCCTCCGGTATAACACAGAACAGCTCATCATCAGCAGCTCACCTTTGGTCTTGAAGGAGAAGTTGCAGTCTACGCAGTGGTATGGCCGGACATCGCTGTGCGTTCGAATGTGCTTCCGCAGCATGCTGGGCTTCTTGCAGCGGATGCCACACTCTTCGCAGATGTACTTCCCCCGGCCTCTTCCACGCACATACACATACTCTTCGTTGGACTTGTATCTACCACCGGAAAGGAAGGGGTCAATGTTTACGCTTAATACTATCACTACAACCATTGCTTTAAGAGCCAATTTTGACATACCCGCCATCAAATATTTTGACTCGTCTTGGCTCAGTCTTGGAAGAAGACGATTCTCTGTCTGACTCATTACTCTGTTGAGCATCTGACTTGACCTTACTGGTGCTCTCCTTAAGCTTGGATGTTTGAGGGGTTAAGACCTATGAATAACAAGTGCTGTAAGTAGATAGCAATGATACAACTCTGAAAATATAAAGGTACCAATATGAACTATTCAATACAGTTTTAAAGAAAGTTTTTACCTTTGGCAAGCTGTCTTTTAGCTTGCTGGAGTACGTCAAGATGTCAGATTTCAGGCTTGTGGTTATGGCTTGTGTGTAGTGCATTTTCTTAGCTGTCTGTTTGGAATCGAATAAAGACATAACCACTTTGGTAGGCAGACCCAGTGGGTTTGGGTTGTTTTTGCTGATGGCCCAGGTAGAGTATGCAGATATCCTCTGGTCAGTTTGGGGAATGTGGAGAGGCTTCCTCTTCATAAGGTAACACCAGGTGAAAGACGTTGTAGTTTTCAGACTGGGGAAGGACAGGCGGTGGCTGTCTCTGGTGTTGACCAGGGACACAGAAGAGACCAGTTTTACCTGTCCATGGAAGGTTGCTGGCCTCAAAGGACATTTTCCAGGGGATTTCCTCTCCTCACTCTTACATAGCGACTTCAGTGTAGAGTTAGCTGGCAGACTGGAAGATGCTTGGTGGCCTGGACTTTGGAATGCGGGAATGGACACCTGATATGTTGCATCTCTGCTAGTTTCAGTCTCAAGTACGGATCTTGTTGTTTCAAGTACCTTGGAAGTGGTAGATGGTAGATAGCCTGCAGACTGGGCTTTTTCTTCTTCTGGCTTCTCTTGATCCAGCTGAGGACTTTCAGAACTGACTGGGCTATCCACTGACTCAGTGGTACAGACTTGTCGAACTAGAATCAGTTTCCGCTGCCTGGTCACTTCCGCCATCTTGGAATTCAGGTAACTGAATGACCTGCCATCAGTGAGGCAGGCAGCGCTGTGATCATCTTTGACACGTTTCTGGTGTTTTTCCATTGCAATGTCCAGGCTGTTCGCAGGGGAAAGCATACGTTTGCTAGAGGCAGTAGGTTCCTGCTGTGGACACAGGGCCACTTTCTGAGAGTACTGCAAGCCACCTGGTGTAGTTCCCTGTTGGATGTCACTTACAATATTCTGGTTTTCTGGAACTGAGCCAGAATTTACCTGACTAGCAGAGACCAGAGGCCTGTCTATTTGAATGTGTGTTGAATTGTCAACGTCACTGTCCATGGATTGAGGGAGTTGGGTATGGCAAGCTGCTTTTGTGGAAGTGTTCAGCTGCTCATGGGTGACTAGAATTTGTGGCAGAGGAGTGACACCTGTCCTGTTGAATGAGGACAGATTACCTTGAAGACAAATCGGCAAGACAATAGGTGCTGCTACCTGGTGATTCTGTGGTATCACACATACATTCTGGATTCCATCTGTTGGCTTAGACACACTAGCAATCTCATTAGCCACGGGAAGGCTGCTGACAGGCAGGCTGATCTGCATGACCTGCGTGCTTGGGAGTGAATATGTTTGGCTTGTTTTTATGGCAGAATACTGCAACTGGTATTTGGGCACAAAGTGTTTATCCTGTGAGTTAGGAGAATTGTTCTGAGAATCCTTGGAACCTGATGCATCATGGACTGAAAGCTGTTGCACACTTTGGCACATTACCCTGGTGGACTGGTGCCAGGGATGTGGAAGGCCATGAACTGTAGGGTGTTGGGTCTGGCTTCCTAAGTTGATGCTCTGAACTGTGGGTCCAGCTGGCTGCTGAAGAGATTCTACAGGACTTACTTGGTGGGGAATAAGAGGCTGTGCAATAACAGGCCGTGTAGCAGGCCTATGTGGAGGAACAGGCACTGCATTTGCTGATGGATTTCTATGCAGAACCTGCTTCCCTGCCTGCTGCTGACTCTCTGGTCCAATTTTTAGGGACATCTGACGAACAAGAGGCCCCCTTCTCCTTTCAAGGAGAGGCACTTGGACCCCTGAAGGAGCCTGTGAACTCTTTGGCAAGACTTTCTCTAGAGGTGACAATGATCTAGTAGGTGATATTGTTCCACAATCAAAAGACTTACTACGATAGTCTGTGTCAATCTCCCCCGAGGGCTGAGTACAGCTAATCTGTTCTGATGCAGCTCGTCTCATTACTTTAGAGTCAGGAACACCCAAAGTATTGTTGACTAAAGACAACCCTTGAAACTCTGCAAGTTTGATAGCACACTCCACCCTCACTGGGCTCTCAGACCGGGGCAGGTCATCTCGGTCAAATGATGCAGAAATACTGGAACCTCGAGACAAACTACTGTCTCTGCTAAGACTGCGGGACAACGTGGACTCAAAGCTGGATTCTCCAGAGGAGTGCTCCATTTGAGCTAGTCGTATCCTCTTCTTTTTAGGGGGAAGCTTCTCTGTGGGCAACTTAGAAAGGCTTTCACTTCTCTGGGGCCAGTTGAATGTTTCCAAATGTTTCTCTGGCTCGTGCCCCAGGCTTTCCTGTTCTCTGTCAGGTTCCTCTGTCACAAGAATTTCTGGCACCTGAATGTTGTTTTGGCGTACCAGACGTGACTGCTGCACTGGAACAGAGCTTTCAGGTGGCACTGACGCTACGTGGTCAACATGCTGGTCCACGATAGGTCTTTCTGTACTAGCACATTTCTGTAATGGTACTGACTCCGGTTGACTTTCCCGCACAGTACTTGATGAATTTCCAGTTACAGTTTTAGTCATGCTCTGGGCTTCTCTGTCCAAAATATCAACAGGAGAGGATCTGTCAATGGACTCAGATGTTTCGAAAGAATTAGGCCTACTAAGAGAATTTGTGTGTCGAATGACAGATGTCCCACTACCTTGCCTCTGTACTTCTCTCTCTTTACTACAGATATTAATTTGAGTTTCCCTAATTGGAGATAATCTTGACTCTGAAGTTTCAGTGCTTCTTGCAATTAATTGCATGTGAGGGACCTGTGACAAATTGCTGGCAGACTGCAAATCCAGTAAGACAGAATGCTGAGAAAAGATTCCAGTCCGAACATCTTTGGACATTTGGCAGGAATCAAAACTTCCAGAACAGGGAGGGTTGGTGTCTGTTGGGGACTGGTCATCATCATCACCGACACTTTTCATTTTCCTTCTTTTTCTCACTGCTGAAACTTGTTCCATCAAGCCAGGCACACCCACTGTCCCCTGGAACACCTGGGATTGCTGCACGTTTCTGAGACACTGGTCTGGATCAGTCTCTCGAACAGAGACAGACTTATTTTTTGGTCCATGAAGCTCAGAGCAGTAAAACTTTTTGTGATTTTCAAAATTTTCAAGTTTCCGGTATCGATTGCGACAAGTCTCACATTCGTACATCGTGCCTTTGTTTTGCTGGGGCTTTTTGCTTCTTTCAGGTGCAGGTCCTTGTTCGAAGGACTTGCTTCTTTGCAGAACCTCATTGTATATATTAGGTCCACGGTAGCCCTCATCCATGGAACGGGCAGAAGAAAGGCTGTGTCCTTCAGTGGCAGAAGAATCTTCAATTGCAATCTGTCTTACGAGTGTGCGTGGATGCATTGCTGGATTAGGAGTAGGAGGGGCCGATATGAATACATCATCGTTACTAGAACTAATTTTGTCATCGAATGACTGACAGACTCTCAATGGATGGGGTTGAGGAGCAGCTTTAATGGGGATAGCTGAATATCCTGGTGTTGTAGGCATTGAATTGCTCCTTGTTATTGGCAAACAGTCCATTGATGGATACTGAGAAGGGACAGATAAGAGAAACACTTGCTTAGATTTGTCGGTGGGTGTAAATGGTGATTTGGGTATGTCAGAACTAGAGCTTGATCTTCTGCCCATTGGCTTGAGGTCAAACTGAAAAGAATCCTTGAATATGTATGATTTGGGGGAGTCTATGCTTCCCCGTCTTGACAAAGAAGTCCTTCGAGGCTTTACGCTGTCTAGCTGTTTGTCATCCACGACTGCTTCGTTATCTGATATCAGCTTTGAAATGTGTTCTTCAAGCGAGAGTGCTTTAGTCTCTAACGGAGGGCGAATCTGTCGCTGTAAAGCCGGGGGCTTCTCCACACAGACTGTTGCCACAACAGTAGCAGAGCTAGGTAACATATTTTTGGACACATCCATGTCTGTTGGTGGTATGATCTTGACAAATGGGCTTGGGGGACTCATTGCTTGATCGGCACTTTCAGAACGTGAGAAATATCCAGAGTCTGTGCTGCCCAAGCTACGGGGGCTCAGCAAACATTTGCCTTGCTGTTGTTGAGAAAAGTCAGTTGCCTGCTGCCTTTGTAGCTGTGCATGTCCCCCCCCAGGAGGTGACTTGCAGACCTGGTCCTCAACCTCACTTATAGCCTCTTGCGGGGGACTGGTGCACTCCACCTCTTTCAAGGAAGACAAGACCTTAATGGTGGGACGTACACTCATTGTCTGAAACTCTCTTTGCCTTTGAGCTGTGGCTAGCTCTGGGGTGGAATCTCCAGCTCTTGGACTATCTGCTCGCAAAGGGGAGACATTGACAGGATGGACAACCACTTTTGGCAAAGTTGCTTTAGGCTCAGAGGGCTTCAGGTTGTTCACAGATTTCAGAGTCTCAAGGACAGCAGGCAGCTCCACCTCTCCCTGTCTGTCTTGTGTGGCACAAGCGCTCTGCAAACTGCTCTCGGACAAAGCTCTGCTGCTGCTCTGTGAACAGTCTGGGTCAAAGTCAGCGAGGCTCTCCTTGTCGCTTTCAGCACTCTCTTCCACATCGGAGTGTGTGCCGAGACCTTTGTCCGATTCTTGAGACAAGGCTCTGCTTCCAGAGTCAGACCGCACCACCTTGCCCAGTTTTATAGCATGCGCATGGGATTTCTTATGCTTGTACAAGTTACTCTTTGTTTTGAATGAGAAATCACAGGTGACACAAGGATAGGGCCGTTCACCTGTATGGGATCGTTTGTGCTTGAGCAGGACACTAGGTTTAGCACATGCCCGGTTGCAGTATTCACATACATACTTGCCCTGCTTCTTCGGTTTTTGATCCTTGCCAGATATACTGGAAACTTGCTCCAGGCCTGGATTAACAATTGTGGCCATTTGAACCTGGTTGTATCCAGGCGTGACTGGGACCTGAATTGTACTGGGCACACTGGCTGAAACAGACTGACAGGTGTAGACGACTGGCTGGCTCTGAGGCAGGGCCTTCTGACTAGGGGGAACCGGTGTGTGAGTCAGGGAGGCAGCAGGCACAGCACCATACAGCTGCTGAAGGTCATGCTTCTCTCGAGGGTGGTTAGCAGCTGCTGGCGAAAACTTCATGGCATTGTGCTGCGAGTTTGTCTGGCTGCTCTGCGTTGGTACCTCAAGTGGCTGGAATTGCAGGGGTGTGACTTGTCCGGCAGTATCGCCACTCGCCAGCACCACCTGAGGGCTAGGGTAGTAACGTGCCGGTATTGGCTGGGATGGGATGCCATAGTTGACAGTTGGTATAGCTGCAGAACCTTGTCCGGTGGACTGTGCAGCAGGAACTGGGTCCACTCTCCCAATCGGAGCCCCAGAGAAGGAGCTCTTCTGTCTTGTTAGGGAACTAAGGTCTGGCTCCATAGCCTTGAGCAAGACCTCAAGGGGAGCACTAGAGTGCGAGGGCAACCCACTGTCAGCCTGGCTCATCCAGTCCTCTTTCAGTTGAGTACCCTCTGCATCCTTCCCTCCTTTAGACGATGCTGGCTGGCTGTGGGTCACCTCAGTTTGCATTAGCCTCTCGCAGGCAGCTGGGCTGGGTGTGGCCTCCCCCTTCAACCTCTCAGAAGTCTGTGGCCGCACCTGCAGAATGCCGTCTGAGTCTCCATTTTTATTGGAAGAATCGGTTATATTTTGGGAAGAACGCCTGGAAAAGGAACAGGAGGCCGTTGGGTCCCTGGATTCCTGGAAGGTCCCTGCCTCTGAGGGCTTGGACTGTGGAGGCTTTTTCACAGGAGATTTTGGGACCTTCTTCAGCTGGTTCTCCCCAATTACTTTTTTCCTCTTCAAGCCCTTAACTTCTGCATGTCTCCGCCCACTTTCGCCAAGTCCTTAATAAGGAAAGAAGGACATGACATAAAAGCTGCCAATCATTCATTTTTCCACTGCCAGCACTCTATATTCATATCATCCATTTTGTACCAATCCTCGTCTTAGTGAAATACTGTTGTTTGTTATTTGTCGTGGAGTTTGCATGTGGGTTTCCTCTCAGTATCTACCTTAGCGTCTCTAAATTGTACATAGTGTATAACTGTCTGTGTGACAGTTTGGAAGTGTGACAAACTCTGGAAGATGTATGGATGGTCACTCATGTAAACAGTTATACAGTTAACCAATTGGCTACGTAATGGCGATTAAGGATCACTCTGATCTGGCAGAAGACTAATACATAATACACTAATACATCTTATCGATTTTAGGTGTTGACCATCTGCCTACCTGGAATGCCTTAAGCGTTATTATTTCTATACAGGCTGTATAAATTTATTAACTGCACAGTACAGTTAAAAGCTCAATTAAATAAACATGAATTAAGTCAACTAATTAAGAGTTAATCACAACAAAATAGCGGCATACACAATGTGCCCCTGGCCCACGCCGTCAGGACGCGGTGAAGCACTGCAGCCACAGGGCCTCCTGACAACCTTCCAGTCCTTAAAGCTGTTACAGCATCTTCGCATCGCCAGTGAAGATGCATCAGTAGCTATAAGTGGCAAATGAGGTAATCCCTGTCCTGCTTCCCAGTGCAGCTCAAATCTGGCATCCACCTACCAGGTACCCACACAGCGTACCCAGGTCTTACGTCAATCTGCACCATTTCTAGTCTCTCCTGTCCAGCACACTCATGCTCTGGCAGACGCTGGGATGATGGCTTCAGTGACGCTCCGATCATTTGCGAGCCGTGCTGGGACAACTGAAGGTACGTTACCATGGCGAGGACTCCGCACGGGGGCAACACGTGAGGAACCCTAATCAACCTTGGAATGCTACATCTGTGTCTGCCGGAGAGCTTTACTGAGCTCACTCACATATAACCGGCAAGGAGGAAACACACACATGAGTGAGCCATTTCTAACTAAAACCCTATTATTCAGTTAAAAACAAAAAAATAAACGGTGGGGCCCATTTCCAATGCTGGGGTGTCTGGTTAGATTTTAGCCAGCGACCTTTCTGTCTGTCAGAGATGTCAGTCACGCTGCATTCCGGCACATTAAGCTCCCGCAAAAGCAGCAAATCATGGTATTCAGTTCAGAAGCAGGACTACAGAAGCATTTCGCAAGATTTGATAAGATGCATCTCATGCACCCATCACCCCCCCCACCCCGACCCCCCCCCCCCCGCGCCTGCATTCGTCTTATTTATGAAGCCACGCATGAGTCTTGCAGTCCCTAAGCCAGGATATTTTTTCATTCGGTGGTCCCTGGTTTAAGCGAGGTTGGAAACCTCTGCCGGAAAAGCACCACTAAAATGACTGTCATCAGAATCAAATTTATCCTCACCTTTCTGGGTAATGCTGGGCTCTTTCAGTTCTTTCTGTGCCTCTTCTATCTTATCTGTGGGAACAAGAGAAGCAGTGTAAGCGGATATTGTATGCACAAGAATCCGCACACAGCGAGGGCGGCGGAGCTCCCAGAGGAAGGCACAATCCATCCTTGCTCAAAAAAAGAGTCCTTATTTGTGTTTAAAGGTAAAAGATATATCTGCGTGTGCCTGTGTGAGTGAGGGCATGAACTGCGCCTCCTGGCTTCAGCATGTCTGGCCACAGCTGCCGAGAAATCATGGAACTCGCAGCCTCCCTTGTCTATGGAGCAAACTGGTCCCATCACCAAGGCTGACCTACAAGCCATCTCGCTGACCTACGGTCCAACACTTTATGTTCTGGTCAGGCATGGCATGGTAGCGGACGCTGACCCCCTAAACGTACCCTGTCATACTTAAATGGGCTCATCTTCATGATCACATGACTGCAGATATTGTCAACAGAAGCCAACTCCATCGGATTTACATGTAAACGAAGGCTTCCCGTGATTTTTACACTTCAGACTGGAAAACATTATTCATATGGACTCAGAAAGCCGTTGCTGGTAGTAGGGTGACTGATTCACGCGTGAGTCATGCACCCGTGGGACTACGCCCACTGCTCGCTGTACGGCCCTCGGCAGCAGGGCGGGGGCACGTGGGCACTGAGCGGCTGGCAGGCAGGCTGTAGGTCACGGTAAAGCCTGAGATGAACAAACAGCTGGGCAGAGCGAGAGCCCACGTTGCATGTGTTATGCTAGCAGCCGCTCCAGCCAGTGATTACGCTTTCATAATGCCTAGTCTAATGTTGTAGCCATACTGCAGGTGCACCACAGGGCATCTCCCAGAATTCCTCAGAAACACAAGAGAGAGAAGGGGCCACTTCCTGGAATTTCAGGATGCTTCAGGTAAGTGCCTGACTAACAACATACAATACAAAGATACATGGTTTGATGGCTGTCATGGCTGCAAATGCCAATCTGATCAATACTGCCCGCACCTTTGGGAAATTTTATGCCCTAGTGCGGGAAAACGCTTGACCCTGATTCATTTACAGTTCCCTGAGCCAATATAGAGAAGCCTGGTCCCATAAAGGAACTTGAAAAACAACCAGCATAAAAACCCATTGAAAAGTGAAAGCACCAGCACAGTGTATGCATGCTTTATAAAAACACTGCGCACCCAGACTGACCTTGTGACATGGACTCTCTCGGCGTGCCTCCATCATGCTATGGCTGAGTGTAGTGACATTGATATCCAATTCAGTTCAGACGCAGCCTGACCAGAGCCTAGTGAGGCAGCCGAGTCCTACCCGCCTGTACTGAACCACATTCCTGAAGATAAACCTGTCAGAGCTGCAGTCAAGCCACACCCTGCCACCTGGGCCCCCATGTGACTGAGCAGCCTATCACAGGGACCTGTCATTCTTCAAACCACCAATCAGGTGGGGAGTCCTCCTCCCCTACGGTCGTCCCTGGATTCTCTGGTTGCTTTTAGTTGGTCTTCTGACATTAGCCCACTGCTTCCTGTCTCCTGAATCCTCCTCCTGGTTTCCACCTTGCTCTATTACGGACCGCGCAAGTGTCATCTACGCATTATGTATTGCATAATAGAGCACAGCACAGTACAATGATACATATCCTAATGGGAGGAGCCAAACGACAATTGTACAAATTGTACAAGAGGAGCCAATCACAGCAGAAGCAGGCTAATACATTCAAACAGCAGGATCTAAACGTCCATGATGGGCAGTCATAATCACCATCGTAATGCTAAGGGGTAAAAACCTAAGGGAAGTCTCCCACGGCAACAGGTTTTGAAGAGGATAACCCCAGCTGAGCAGTATAATCCCAGACCTGCCTGTTACATAAAGTCCCTATATATTTATGTTGTAAATTAGCATCTTACAATGAGAGCTTTCCCGCCCATGTAGAAGAACACTTAGGTGCCGACCAATCACACGGTACCTCCCACTTCATCAGGGGACGCTCGTCAAGCTGCCTAGTTAAAAAGGATGGTGCTGCTCACAAAAACTAATTTTAACTGCTGCTACCAGCAGGTAATTGCATATCCTTCAAAGCCTACTTAAGTTTTTCTCTGAGTGCTGCAGTTAACAGAGTAGATTTAATGGGCAGATCTACCTAAAAAATAAATACGTACCACCATTTGCGGCCTTATTGTGGAATTATTTAATCTAAACCATGGGGGCAGCAATTACACAAAAGCACACGGTCAATCCCTTTATCGACTGTGCCGGTGGGTCCCGCAGAGCCGTTCCAATAGACTGCAGTGCTCCACAAACACTTTTTTGACACCCGGATGGCAAACGCAGAGGCAGCCAGCTAGAGGCTGGATAAAGGGGCCTGAAGTCGGCTGCCTGAAGGAGGATGCCCCAAGTCCGCCCATCAACCCGGAGGGCACTGAAGTGCCGGTGCTGGCGAGACAGGCCCTGACGGACCTCCAAGGCCCCAGGGAACATTGCTTGCTGTAGCTAGAATATTCTACCGAGTGTAAAACCACACACGGCAGTCCCGGGAAGGCGCATCTGCTATTCCTCTCTGCAGCCTCAGTGCCATCTTGCTGCGCAGAGGGGGTCTCCCCCCCACCACACACACACACACACACACACACAGATTCACACGCTGCGCTCTGCCAGCCCACATGGACACAGCTTTGCACTCGAGCGAGAGAGAGCGAGAGGGGACTCCCACAAGCGGCAAAAGTGCCAGAAATCACCACTAAGCAGAGGAAAGCAAGTGGGGGGGGACTAGAGCCAAATGCAAACCCAGCTGTACCCCCCCACCCAACAACAACAAGGCCCCACCAAGCATAGAGCTACAAGCGACACAGATACCTGCTGGATAATCATAGGCCACAGAAGGCAGAAAGAGTAAACAAGCTCTGCTGTTACCACAAGCCTCCGAAAAAAATACAGACAAATAACTTCCTCTCGTCTGAATAGCGCCTGTTGTTGTTGATGGTGATGCAGCCGGCATAGCTGCTCGAAACGCAACTTCCCCAAACTGCGTCTCCTGGCGTGTCCAGACCAAACAGAAGTTGCCGATAACCTACAAACTGGCTACGCACTTATCAAGAAAATTCACTGTTCACGTACCAGGACGACGAGGGGAAAAGCAAAGAACATATTAAAGTATATAACAAGCGTGGCTACACACAACTGGGCGGGAAGTCTGAGACACAGAAGCAGAGCAGTGTGGCAGCGATTATTCAGATCAGCTCTGACACACGGCTGCATGCACATGCACGCAGAAGAGACGGACTCACTAAATGGCATCGATGCGGCAGACCAATTACACACGCCGGCCTGTCCGCTATGCAAATGAGCTGTGCTCCGGTTGGGTGGCCGGAGAGAGCGGGAGGCGGACCCCAACGGCCTGCTATTATGTAACAGGGAGACTCGTCATGTTGCTCGGTGACCCCAGTTAGCACGACATATTTGGGAGGGGTCGTGAACCCTTACTACACTCTGAGCGACAAATCTAAATTGGGATTTGATCCATCTTTAGAAGAGGGGAACAAACACACACACACACACACACGCTGCATTTGGCCGACCACTCAGTGCACACCCTGGAGGTAAACAGGTACATGCTACAGAAAAGCATGCGCACATACACACGAGAAAACGAGCAAGTGAGGGACGAGCGAGAGAATCCGAGACAGTGAAACCAAGCTGGCGCTCGATCCACAGACTTGGGACGTTCAGCTCTCAACGCCAACTGGCATTAATGTGAAGAGAGAGACCACCGAAGCGAAGCAGGCAGGAATGCCTTCGCTACCGTCCCGTTAAATCCCAACACGATTTGCACGCACGCTGCACACCTCGCACGCTCACAGGCGCATGCCACCCTACCTGCTGCCCCTTGAGCTCTGTTGTCTGTCCCTCCTGAGACCCCTGGAGGAGAGGAAGGGGGGTTGAGGGGGAGGGGGGCGTCCCTCACGCTAGATCAGCTCGCTGCTAGGAGCTCAATGAAGAGGCAGCCAGAGTGTCAACATAGGCTTAGCTGCTAACCCAGCCTCCCCCGCCCCCGAGCCGCTGCGCACACGCACACGCTGCAAGCACGCCGGCTGCGTTTGCTTCTGCCTGCGCAGCTGCCACTGTGGTTTCTGAGGTGCGACACAACGGCAAAGTACCAAATTTACAGAAGAAAACACACACAGCGAGGTCACAAGGAGCAGCCAGCGCTTCTGACACACGCAGCGCACGCAGGGCGAAGCGGCGGGATCCACGGCGGGACCCGCATGCCCGCATGTGGGGTCTGGTTGGGGGGGGGGGGGTCAGCTGGGGGCCACGCGCACGCAGGACAGGCCCATCACAGCCTGACAGTCCACAAGCTCAGCCCCAGAATCCACCCCCGCCACGTCTCCATGGCAACAGTAGCTGGAGGAAAAGACGGCCCACGTTATGCAAGAGCATGAGACGCTGCCAGCGGGACAGCCCGCCTCGCTCGCCCTCGTGCGTGTGCAAGTGTGCATGTGAGCGCACCACTTTCGAATAGGAAATCAGAGCGACGTGCTGCACATGCAGCGGGAGGCGAAGGCAGCGACAGGGCCGGACAGGGGCATCCCCCCCCCCATCCCCGCCCCCCTGGCTGGGCCATTCCGGCAGGCGACCACCAGAAAGCCAGACATTCCGACTCAACAGGATTCCTCATTACCAAAGTCCCCAGCCCTCTGAGGGCAGGTGGGGGGGGGGGGGGGGGCGTGCCCCACCCCCATGTGTTTGTATTCGCGTGCGGGTGTGTATTTACGTCTGGCTGTGGCTTCCTTCCGGCCTGGCTTGGCTAGAAACCTCCATTTTCTGCTGTCCCCTCCTGCCCCCCCCCACCCCCCCTTTATAGGAGGAGACTCCAGTAGCAGGACGCGGCGAACTGCACCTGCACACAAAGCTCATGCTGCTCCGTCTCCCTGGCAACCGCTACAGTACATCGAGTTCCACTTATACAAGCGCAGCTCCAGCATCCGCCTTTCCACACGCACACGCACTCACGTCTAATTGGGGGCCCCTTTTCGCCGACGTTCCAGAGGGGGCTCCGCATCTCAGCGAGGGGGGGCCTGCAAAGGGACCCCCCCCCCCCCGGGTCATAGGAAGCACCATGTCAGCTGGTGCTCCCTGGCCCAAACACGTGTGTGTGCACGCCGCCCGGCATGGAAACACGACGCGCCACTCTTGCTTCATGCGCCGATGCTCCCGCACCGCGGCACGCTCATGAAAAAGCCCCACGACAAACAAAATGTGCCCCTACACAGGCAGCACATGCGGCCGGTGCTCTGTGTTGTTTCTGGGTCTCTCAGAGGAGGTTAAAAATAAAAAAAGGCCGCATCCTCTCGGCCCTTCAGTCCTTTTGTTGCTAAAGTGAAAGTTTCATTGAAGCTACCAGCACGTTAGCCAGATGTTCCAGGACTGGTTTCAGTTGCTCTGTTGTAGTTACTGTTGCTAAAACCCTAAGCTTTCATGGCACAGGGAGAGAGGTTCCCTAGGTACCCATCACGCTGGCTATGTAAACTCTAATTTGAGGCACAGTAAGGAAATACCGGTTTGGCTTCATTAGTCAGAAACATGTGAAGTCCCTGTGGTAAGCTGTTAACCCCAGCACTGCCCTCCCACTCCACTCACAGAAAAGAGCGGATTTATCCTGATCCCTCTGAGGAATGTTCCTAACACAAAGGGGGGGGGGGGGGGGGGGATTCCAGCTGGAACGACCGACAGTGCCGGTAATTATTCCGATGACATCGCGTTTGTTTATTTACTACTGAGAAAACAGAAACAGGACTCTGAGCGACTCCCTCACCGCCTCTGAAAGAAGCGCTGGACTGCGTCACTGGGAGTTAACATCTCTGTCAGGGTTCAGGCCTGGGTACTGGGCTGCGGTGAGGTCGGGGGTCGTGGCCGAAAGCAGAAGGGCGCTGGTGAACAGGAGCTGCCACATGTCATGTTTGGGTGGGACTTTCTAACTTCCTGCCTGCGCCCCGTACGGCGTCATACTGTCACAGATACAGTCTGTCCTACAGCTACATCGCACTCATGACTGGCCACGCCCCCCTCCCAGATAAAGTGCAGGGACATTGAAATGACCAAAAAATCCCTCTATCCTGACTTCAGGAGGGATTTTAAGATACAAACAAATACAACTAGATGAGAATATGGAGCCTTGATCTAGAAAATAACCGAGGAGTTGGAATTGGGACAAAGTGACAAGAAGCAAGAAAGGAAGAGAGAGACCGAGAGAGAAAGAGAGAGAGAGAGAGAGAGAGAGAGAGAGAGAGAGAGAATTCCCTGTGAGAAACACTGCACTGGTGACCAAACAGGAAGCGAGCAAGCTGTCATTCACAAACATGTGTTGACAAGTAGCACATTTCCTGTCTGACCTGAATTACCCTGAAGTCAGGTGAAGCAGTGAGTCTCCACTGTCTTCACTGCATCTTGTTTTTACAAGTACAATAACACACCAAGCTGACTCCCTGGCAGGGGCACATAAATGCTGCCTGCTATAACCCCCCCACCCCCCACCCCAATCCACAGTGGAAATTTTCTGGAAAATGCTTCGAGACAAAAAAAAAAAAAAAAAAACAACTTTCCAAAACGTGAAATGCTAAATAAAATCCCCTGCAGTCCCTTATAAGGGCATCAGTGAGATAAACCAGAAAGACAGAGAAACGACAACAAAAGCAGCCGAGCGCAATTTTAACTGGCAAAGAAATCAGTGCTTTGGAAATAAATGTAAAGGAGCAAACACTTAATTACACAGCAGCACTGCTCATAACAACAACAAAATTAACAGTCGCACGGCTTCACTGCGCCACCCAGACAAAAATGGGGGGGGGGGGGGGGGGTTGTTCGGGAAAACATTATTACGCTGTCGATGGACAACAAGCAGTTATTAAACTAAATTATTTATGCCGTTTTGACAAGTTAAGCCAAAGCTGGCGGTATGTTATTCGTTCCAGATAAACAGACAGGAAGAGAGCTGTTTGGGAGGTACACACTGACAGAGGTATTCCTGCACACACCTCACAAACACACCCTGCAACACTTTACGCACTTTTCTCTCCGATGTTTAATCCAAAGGGGTCAGCCAGCATCCGTACACCAGCAGGGGTTAAGGGTCTTACACAGCCGCGCACGAGACTTGAACCAATAAACACCTGGATACTGATCACTAAGCTGAGCTGCGTCACATGACAACACAGCATGGTGCGGAAGACCCGAATCAAGGTCAAGCACTCGGGTCATCAAATGTCTGACACCGTCCTGATGAAGTAAAATGAACCCAATGGGTCAAATGGCCCTTAAGCTGCCCCACACTGCAAGCTACCTGAGCCCAGGTAGTAGGTAAAGAGGCGGAATCTCACCTTTCAGGTTCTTCGGATGGTTCTGCTTTGTGCGTGGCATCTTTTCCCACTGCTCATAGGCTCATGGCTGAATGAGGGGGTCGGTGTCCTGGGGGCGGGGGGCACGCTGCGATGCCAGGGAATGTCGTCCACTCATCTGTAACGGGAAAACCGGAGAGCAGAACCAGGAGTCAGAGCGACAGTGCCTGGCGAGGCTGACGTCGTTCTGCCCCGTCTTAAGATCAAAAAGGGAACCTAATTTTCACCGAGAGGCCATTTAAAAATGCTTCAAGAAGCGAATGTGAAGCCCGAGCACCAGCGCCTGGGTCTTCGTGAGTCACAGAAGCAGCTGAGGGATGTTCAGAAACATCTGCAGCCAGGGCTTGTGTCGGTGGAGGAGCCAACTCTTCGCACACAACAGCTTGACTGACACGTAACGTGTCATAAACAGCCCTCGCGCCTCTGGCTTGACAAAACCAGGGCGACGCCGCAGGGGAGGGCGACACTGAGTGGGGCAAGTCAGAGGTTAAAGGTGGCCTCTAACGTCCGAATAAAGGGCGCCACGCGGTTCATCGGCAAGGACGCCAGGCAGTTTTGACTGCAGCGTCTAACAAACACCCTTTTTTGGGGATTCAATGCAGACAATCGCTGCTCTCTTCACCCACTCACAGTTTCACCTAACTGAAGCTTCCCATTAACATGCGATGTATGAAGCAGCCATCGCTAGACTTAAAGCCTACAATAATACCTGCTGGTTTGACTGTTGGCAACAAATAAACAAACAGAAAGAATTAAATGAATAAATGAATGCAGATTAGAGCGTGAAGGTGTCAGCGTCTGCTACCATCAACAACACAACAGCGACGTATAAACATGTAACCTGTCAAACTTCAAAATGATTATTTTTCTCCCCTTATTGCCGACAACATTATGTCATCTCCCACCTCTCAGGCAGCCCGTACTAGCACTATAGGATTTGTCTCCCTTGCGGTGGTACATGTGCGCCTTATGGCAATGACATCACCGCATTGTGGACTGGCACCAATAGAGAAGCGCATGAATCACGGCTCAAGGGGACAATGACAAACAGTCTGCGATCGATACACGGGCTTGTCCGAAATAAAAACGTTTCACCCCACAAAGGCACACGTGTTAACATGCATCCTCTGTTTCATGCTTTCCGGTCAATGCAAGAACCACCCGAAAATAAATAGCTTGGGACGAGCTAAAAAAAAAAAAAAAAAAACACCGCATGCTTAATAAGGTATCTAATGCCAGCTAGCTATGGAAAAAAATACCTGTATGAATCCATATATTACTATTAGTCTCTCGCTTAACCAGCTGCAGTTACAAAAAATCGCGCATTTACAACGCAACAACAACAATAGGATGAAGACAGCCCAAGACCCAAAAGCATGCCCTGTCGACAAATATGCTTTCATTACAACAGGGACATGAGGATGTACGATGTATTCCGGAATTGCATGCCATACTTCTCTATAGCCTCGAGCCTTCAAGCGTCTACGACAGCCAAAAGGTCTTTTTTAATCGCTCGTTGGAATATGTCGTTAATTGACGAAAAGGAGATCAGAGCTGCGCGCTGATAATATTTTGCATGTGTAATCACATGAAGCGCGGCTACGAGAGGGAGGAGCCAGGGAAAACCCCCTTTGCAGGACGACGCGAAAGAGGCACTTCCCATCTGGGTGAATCATGCAACAACTTCCATCAATTAGACGTACCTCGGTTTTACCGATTGTGATATTACACCAATGTCCCCCGGCAGCAGCTATTAAACTGCTGCGCTCAGGCACGTCCGAAGCGACAACATTATGCACGCCGCTTTAAAAATATCAAACTTAACCTGAGAAACACCATTACTGCAGGCGTCAAAAAAACCCGAAACGATGTTCTCTGAATTAATAGGACGGATGACTGTTTAGCTAGCCGGGACAGCGGTCCCTTAACGATTTCTCCGCGTTTTATTTTCCCTCTGTACCTAGAATCCCAGAAACGTTACGCAACGAACCAAATAACGCGTTTAGTTAATGGCAATGAAAGCAACTTTTCGCCCGATCGCAGCAAGATAAAAGGGAGCACTATGAGGCATGTAGCTACTTAGCGAGCTAAAAACACCACACACACTCATGCACCCGAGGTTGGCCGTAACTTTTGCACAATTTAAACGTTTAGAAACCTTAAATATATATACTTACAGGTGTACTCGCAACTGTTGTATGGTTTTTTTCTATTATGACAGACCTTTACAGTCAATGGGGAAGAGTGTTTTTTCTCTTTACCCTCTCTCACTTTCTATTGCAGGAAACAGGCAGGCCCACTGACGTCAACGGGGGTCCCGTCCCGCCCCTCAACCGCTTGAAAAGGAATGCAAGGAGGTACGCGACGGCCGACAAGCGAGATGCAAATGGGTGTAACAATTACAACTCTTAGACTTATAAATTCATAAAGTTTTCTGGTTTACATAAATATGATTATTGCACAAAACGCGATAATAAATGGCTTTTTAAAAGTTCGTTTCCTTGTTCCACAAACTCTCGTCCGTCGTGGTGCTACTTAGGTACCTCCCCATTGCACATAGTTTAGGACTGACGGTGTTCCCGGAGGTTCCTTGTTGTCAGGTCACGTTGTGCCCCTTCACTACCGCCTGGGCTTTCCCTTGCAGATATTCCCAAGCTTTAATCCCTTCCAGTGCGTAGTTACGCCCGTGTTCAGCACTTGTCCATGCGATTTCGTCTGTAGTGACAGAACACTGGCTTCGAGGAAATCGCTGAACGGAGATAAATTCCTCCAGAAACGGAACTAAAATCTTAATCGAGCTGCAGACTTGATCTGTGGTACTGCGGTGTTTCAAAAAATCTAGCAGGTCTAAGGACGTCAGCTATTTTTGTTCTTTAAAATTGCATTGGCTGTGTTTTGGCCAAATCATGTCTATGGTTTCGCTTGATAATTAGCCAGCAACAAGTTGTGCACTAATATCTTGTATAAATAATACGGGTCTAATTGACAAGTTTAATTTTCTGCTAATCACCACCGGTTCAACTAATAAAGGAAAGTATGCTGGAAAAAAATAATATTGATGCAATAAGTTTATGTGATCGATTTGTGGTAACACGTTTTCCGTAAAATAGTGATTTGAAAAATACATATATCTAAAATGTAATGTTTTTCTCTATATACTAGAATGTGTAGTATTAGTAGGGACATTCCATTTAAATTAATGTGAGAAAATAATTGTAGGCTAATCATTTTGAAAGTAATAATAATAAAAAGCGCACAATGTTGTTGTTATTCCGTATTCGCAGTGAATTATTTACATTTCACGCAAGCATCCGTTAATGGAAATCTAACTCATAACATTGATATGTAGTCCAGCATGATCTCTTGGCGCAGTTTTAGAAACGCAATGACGTGATACTGTTTTTTTTTTTTTTTTTTTTTTTTTTTTTTGCACACTTATAATGATGGTATAGTAACGGAGTTTATCTGTCTAGCATCTTCATCCCGACCGCGTGACTGCAAAGCAAGTGTGTGGTATAAAGGCCGCGTGACATGTTCCTGTGTTCCGCACCTCACCGTAAGACGTACAACACTGTAGGATACAAAATGGCAACCTGCTCATTCCAGTTTTCGTTATGTAGTTTCATGCCACATTTGAGTCATCAGCTGCTTTGCGTCACCGGACTGTAAACATCCTGTGAGTCCCTTAGGGTTTCCAGGCAGAGTATTTAACACCACTGCCTATTGTCTCGTTGTGGGGGACGGGCTGGAGACGCTCCAGAAAGTTACTGTTTAAAATCTTTCTTTTAAGAAAGAGTTGAAATATGTACCTCTCAACAATATCTTACTGACGTGAATTCCATAAGCGGCATATTTTTGGGCAGAATAGCCAAGACACTGAATTCTTCAGATGAACAAGTACCCAGAACTGGACTCTAAAGCTGCGAGATATTCAGTGCTGCTGTTTATACTTTTTTGCTCTTTCTGTATGACTGCTGTTCAGCCCTCAAACATCACCTAATTATAAAAAGACAGCTATTCCAGTTACTCCGAACTGCACCATTTGCTTATGTGCCTCTAATGACTCAGAATGATCTGTGCATAAGGGTCACTCAAACACATATTCACATATAAACACAAGCTTGATACAGACACCAAACAGAAGCACTGGGCATCCGTCCACCAATCACTCATCTACTACAGGGTCACTGTGAACCTGGAGTCTCTCCCAGATAACAAAGGGCACGAGGCTGGGGATGCTGCTCCGTCGTAGGGGATCACACTTACACACTCTTACACACTCACACGCACTATGGGCAACATAGAGCCTCACTTTCACCCAAATCAGGTGTTTCTGGAGGAAAGTGGAGATCAAACGTTGGGAGCTTATGCAAACCCACACATCCCGACCCTGCTGGAATCAAACCGCAGCCCTGGAGGTGGGAGGCTATAGTGCTACTTACTGCACAAAAGGCAGGGAATTAGAGTTTAATAGGGCCAGTTTTGATTGATCTGTTTGTGATTGGACGTTTTAGTTCACTTGGGTTCAAGGTAGCCAATTAACACTGACATCGAAATGTCGTTCGGTGACTTGGCTGCCCTCCATGTTCTAAGAAGATGGGGTCCCTCCAGCAAAAATATTTCTTCCCAAAGAGAGGCAAAAAGAAACTGCTGTTCAAGAGGTTAGTTACGGGCTGTTTGTGAAGGTTTCATCTTAGCTGTGGATGCTCAGTGGGCCGTTCGGAGGGTGCGGAAAGCAGGCAGCAAGCCTGCCCGTCAGTGTTTCAGTGCAGTGCACAGCACGGAAAGCCCCCTCCCTCATAGCACATGCCTCCTTCCACGACCCTGGCGTTTCGCAAGAGGCTGAGGACCACTCTGCAAGCCCTGTGACTAGAATGACCTGCACTTAACCCCTTCGCTGCTAATTCAGCCCTAGATTTTAGAGCATGCTATCGAGTGTGTGTAAAATAACGCCATGTCCTTCCTCTGAACCACACGTGTCTCTGAGCAGCTAAGCTTTGACAGCAATGTGTGTGGCTCCACAGGACGGCTGGCAGAGTGATGCTCTTGCTGAGCCCATGAGTAAGGCTCCTAATCCCAAATTACTCCAGGGACCGTCCGACCCTGTGCTCTGATCCTCATTTAACTAACTTTAGAAATAACTAAATTTTGCATTCAGATGCATTTTCGCAATGGCAACTAAGGTCTAGCATTCTTTCATGGAGTAGCTCTCAAGGTGAGAGTCACCCATGCGGATTGACGTAGCATTTAAAATGGCCCCCCACACCTTTCGGCTGACATTTGCGGGGTCTTTCTCCCCACGAGGTCATGCCACACTGCAGGATACATCCACCACCTGGGGGTAAGAATGGAGATCGTCGATGCCAGTCTTCGGGGATGAGAGAGAGAGAGAGAGATTGGGCGAAGGAGAAGCACCTACACAGATCCCATTGGCTGCTGCTGGCTTGTTTGGAGTGTGGCAGCCTCAGCGAGACGCGTCAGACGTGCTGTCTGTGTGTTACATAAAGCTGCAGCTTCTCTGCCTCCCTCCCACAGACCTGCGTGCGCCACACGGCTGCAGCAGAGACGTCGAGCGCCTTACCTGGCGTGCCTCAAACGCTCCGGCGCTGGGGCCTGATCGCGGGAGCTGTGGGCGGCTTCTCACGTATGAATCAGACCACCACTTTCTCACTGTAAAAATAGGGATCTGTCGCAGTCTTCCATCGCTTCGGAACTCATCTAATTATGCCATCAACGATTCGTGAATGTTTTTTGTCCAGTCTGGCAAGGATGTCGCGCTCTTCGTGCCCCTGTGCACTCCCCTCACAGGTTAGCAGCTGTTACACAGTGCCAGGGGTCCGGAGGGAGAGTCGGGTGGGGTTTGGGAGGCAATAATAGACTTCCTGTCTCTGTAATCTCCCTGGCATTGATCAGACTGGCAGGAGTCTCTTGACCCACTCATGGGAAACTTCTGATGCCATTATAGTCCTGATTCTGTTTCCATGGCATCAGCCCCGTTCCTAGGGATGTGTCATCAGAGTATCCCGCCTGCGGTCACAAAGTCTGACAGCGGTGACAGATCCATATTTCTGGGCTTATTCAAATGAATAATGTGCGGCTCCCAGAATGGCCATGGCGCTGGGATTCCGGTGAGCGTTTCACACTCTCTCGCACGGAAATAGATAGAGGCACATTTGAGCGGGCTGCCGAGTGCTGACATTCGAGCCAGTCGCCAAACGTGGAGCGGCAGTGGGTTCGGGGCATTCTGCCAACGTGGCTTTTCAAGGGATGGACACGCAGCCATTGTCAAAGGAACACATCCAGGACTCTTCCCCCCGGATTTTGGATCGCATGCTTGTAGCCTGTGGGAACAGCTCGGGGTGGGGGGGTCGTTCCTGTGGAGTTCCCAGGTAGGCCGTCTGTTCACGGGACATTCAGCGATTTACATGTTTCAGTTTTACTGAAAGCTGGGGCATGTCACCTCCTCGGCCAGACCGGGGGGCGTATCCCCTTGGGGTCCCCAGAATCTCCGGTCAGTCACACGGCTTGGCTACAACTTTGGCTTGCCGTAGCCAGGGAGGTCCCCTCCAATAGCAGAGCAGCTTTTAATAACCATGCACCACCCACACAACTGCCCCCAGGCCCCACAAACAACAACCTGTTACATAAACGTGCCAGGAGGCCGGGGAGGCTTTTTCTGGGCAGCTTGTCTTCGCGTGTGGGGGAGTTTATCTCACTGCCGATGATGTAACATTTTACAAGCACGTCTCATTCTCTTTTTATTTTGTTCCTCCTCTATTTCAAGATCACAACAACACATTCAGATATTGCCCTATTTCATTTTGCGTTACATACCAACTCCGGTGCCTCCGTGCCTCGGAAAAGAGGCATCACAAAGCAACAAAAATCGACACAACAAGCGGACAGAAGTGGCCGCGCTTCAGCAGAGGCACGTTCAAACGCATTTTCAGAGGCCGTATGGATTTGGGGAGAGTGTGAACGGGCTGAAGTCCGTGAGGTCTGTTTACGATCGGCGAAGCGTCCACACTTTATTTCTCACCTTGCTTATGTGTCAGGCGAGCCTTGCGTTTCATTCAGGCCTATCGGCAAGATGATGAATAATCTATTATGGGATTAAGAAAGGGCGAGACAGAGATCCGAAACAGGACAATTAGTTGGCAGGCTCTCTGCAATATAAAATTCAGGAGGGGTCCCTCAGATGCTCTTTTAATTAAATGCAGCTTTGACACTGACCACAGTGGCCCCAGAATACAACAGTGCTGATGTTGTAATATCCTGGCAGGACGGCCTCCTCGTCTGACTCACCCGGTCTGTCCGAGAAGCTCACGTGTATAATTGTCATTGGCTATAAGTGTCTCCCGAGTGCCCTGTGATGGACTGGCATCCCGTCCAGGGGCGTCTCCTTCCCTTGTGCCCTGCATTGTGAAGCGATAAGCTCCATACTCTCCCGAAATAATGGATGGAAGACAGGCGGATGAATGCGCATCAGTCCCAATGGCTATAACAGGGAAACATTTGTACGTATTAAGGATGAAAAATGTACTGTACTGTACTTCGACACCTCTGTGGTTCCTGATTGCATTTTGCAATTAATATCTTGCTCTGGGTCAGATATAAAAATTTTACTCTGGGTCCAGTTGTCTACTGTTTTAGCTGAGATGGCTACAGGAGTTTGAGTGTCAGGAAATGTTTGGAAAAGGCTGGTGCCACTCACAGTCTTGAGTTACTTTTACTGCTAATGTTTTTATAACATGTCATCAAGTGGTTTCATCACGTACTATCAGTCACAGAGAGAGATTTTATGGTGCGATTCAATTCAATGCAAATTCAATTCAAATCACTCTATTTGTCCCCAAGGGGCAATTAAAAGGGCACGTGGAATAAGTATAGCAACCATTTATGCATAAAAATTAATGTAAATAAAATGACATAGAGACGTAAGAGATAAAGTGCATTGCTGCTCGGCAAACCTTAGTACTGTGCTGCAGGGTTTACAGGAACTAAATACACACATACAGTTTATCAAACAGTGGAAAAAAGTCACACGATTCAGTGAGTCACCCTTCACACTGTTCTCGGCAAGCAGACGTGTACGTGTAGGGTGCACGGCAGAGAGAGCCTACGGCTTCAAACGCTGGCATTTACCCATGAAGGGCCCCGTGCCACACGTTTTCGCCAAGGTCCGGATCCACAGTGCAAGGTGAATGTCACTAAATAAAAACCGATCGCTTTGATCCCGTGGTGAAGCATCCCTGTCCTCGTGAAGAGCGCCACCATGCACACCGAACAGCTCGATGAGCATGAGAGCCACGTGACCATCCCAGTCACCAGATTGGAACCACATTAGCGCCTTATGGGAGACTGGAACAGCACCTGAGACAGCATTTTCCACCAGGGTTAACAAAACAGTGAATGGGGGAATTTTTCATGGAAGAAACTGGTAAATTGCTATGCTTCCCACCAACAGAGTTCCAGGCATATGCAGAGTCCATGCCAAGGCCCACTGAAGCTGATCCGTTTGGTCTAGATGTGGGTAAAGTTACCTGTACTACTCAATAGAGTTGGGTAGTTCGGGTCCAGAGAGTAAAAGTCCAGACCAGGATTTTGTTTCTCTGTGACTCTGTGATTGTGACTCTTTATGCTCAACTGGTTGGTTGAAACAAAATCCCTGTCTGGACTTTTACTCTCTGGACCTGAATTACCCAACTCTACTTCTCAGCAATATGTTTCTTCAACCATCTCACATTGTGAAGTGAAATTTGTTTTTTTTTTTATTTTTTTTTTCGATGGATGTTCTACCCAGGAATGAACCAAAGAAATTAACAATTAACAGCTGAAAAGTACAGTGCTGGTAAAGTCTCAGAAATAAATGGGATTGGGGCCAAAGGCGAACTCTGCCAACAGAGTCGTTTCACTTTTGTCTGCGGATCGTCCCATTATGTCTGGGCCGGGGGGGGGGGGGCATCTGTGTTCCTGTAAGTCTTCCTAAGGATGTCAGTGAGACGTGTGTTGTTTTGTCTGAGGGGCCACAGCTCGATGTTTTTAGCACGGAGAGAATCCAGGGTCCGCATACAGCGTGGGTCTGTTTACAGCGCTGCCTGTGAGGTTACATAACCAAGACTGTCACTGCCGCTTCATCCAGCCTCTGCCCACATCGCACAGCGAAACGGGCAGCGTTGGGTGTGGTAAGCATGCAGGCTGATTTTAGAGCCCGCAGATGTGTTTGCTGCGCACTGCAGCTGCCGGTCCACTGACTGTTTTCCTCGGAGCAGGCGATGATGAAAGTTCGGCTGCTGCCCATAGTCTCACTTCAGCTCCCACTGAGATGCTGAGTTATTAGTTTTCCAGACCCATCCAGCATCGCTGTGTACGGCCAATGAAGACTTTCCATTATAATTCAGCGGCTGCCTATACAGCTGCTGTATGCACTCCAAGGCACGGAAAATTTGAGAAACTTTAAATAAAGAGGCCTTATGAAAACAGGGGCAGTTAGCCACAACATTTCTGTGCAGTGAAAGCCAAAAAGCCACATTTTATATTTGTTGGGTGTTTGAATGAACGCTGAGGCATAAAAATAATATCACTTAAATGTAAACTTCAGACAGCAAACTGCCTGGCATTGTAGCTCTCAGACAACTTAATAATGGATGATGAGATAGATCATGAGGAATGGGAAACGATTCGGAAGAGTCATTATTGGATATGAGTCCAAAGAATGATTAAGGTCAAGGGCTTTTAATAAAATTTATCAATAGTAAATTTCATTCCAGGAATTCGGTCTCATGTTATTGCAATGACTCATGTTATTTCTACAACAGAATTTCATATATAAATCTGTATTTAGCTTCTAAACTTTTCATATAGCACTTAATCTAATCACTGATTTATGCAAATATACTCCATCCATCCATCTAACTTTACCCTACTTCCCCTGATTGAGCTGGTATAGTTCCGAGCACCGTGTGTTTGTGTGTGTATATATATTTATATATATATCAACACACACACAGGTTTGTAATTATATCTTTGTGGGGACTCTCCATTCATTTCTATGGGGAAAACTCTAATCCCAAGATGACGACCTTAACCCCACCCAGCCCTAACCCTAATGATAAGAAACCAAACTAAATATGAGACCTCTGGCATTTTTAGCTTTTGAATTTATTCACAGATCTTTGTGGGGACCTGAAAAATGGTCCCATACAGCGTCAAAATACCGGGTTTTTATCACAACGTGGGGGACATTTGGCCCCCACAATATAATATAAACCTAATTCCCACATGCACACAAACACACACACACATATAACATATTTATCATATAGAACATAAATGATGTGTCTTTTATGCTCTTCCATGATTTAAATGCGCAAAAGTAGACAAAGAAAGATCTGATAGGCAGTTGATCAGCCAATGAAATGTTAGCTAAAAACCTCTCTGGATAGCTGGGTGCTTTGCATTGTATCCTGCACTACAGCACCAGGGCCTGACGATGAACTAGACTGAAAAAAGTGCAAAGAGCAGATGCCTTCACGCTGACATCTCACTCAATAACACAAACCGGCTTTCGTCCATTGGGTGTGACAGTGACTCGGTATTGGTCCTTGGTGACGTCACCTTTGGCTCTGATTGGTCACGTTTGCTCGCAGGGTCCACCCTACAGCCCCAATGTCACTATGAGAATTGTGTTCAAGCGTAGCATTACAAAAATTCGTTTCCTGTCAATCATTGTCAGAAATTTATTTTCTTGAAGCATATTTTCAAAGTGAACCTCTTAAAAATCCTTAATCTAGAACATGTGGTTTGTAATAAATTGCAATTCCAATGGAAGGACCGTATATATGTAAGGCTTTTGACAATAAAAATGTATTCACAGACATTAGCTGAAATAATATATGAACTAATATCTAAAAACATATGGAAAATGTTACTCACCACTTATGCAATAGTGATACATGGCAGTAGTGCGTTACTCAGGCAACTTTTGGGCTTTTAATTTAGAAATTGAGTATAGTGTGATCATCACGATCAGCATCCTTCCAGGTTAGGCTTACTCTACAATGTAGTCCTTTGCTATACAGTGACCCACACTATCCTGCAGTGACCCACACCGCCCTGCTGTGCTGTGAGCCTGGGCACTCCTCTCACACCCTGACCACCCCGCAGTGACCCACACTGCCCCACTGTTCTGTGAGTCTGGGCACTCCTCTCACACCCTGACCACCCTGCAGTGACCCACACTGCCCCGCTGTTCTGTGAGTCTGGGCACTCCCCTCACACCCTGACCGCCCAGGTGTGACCCACACTGCCCCGCTGTTCTGTGAGTCTGGGCACTCCCCTCACACCCTGCCCGCCCCGCAGTGACCCACACTGCCCCGCTGTTCTGTGAGTCTGGGCACTCCCCTCACACCCTGCCCGCCCCGCAGTGACCCACACTGCCCCGCTGTTCTGTGAGTCTGGGCACTCCTCTCACACCCTGACCACCCTGCAGTGACCCACACTGCCCCGCTGTTCTGTGAGTCTGGGCACTCCCCTCACACCCTGCCCGCCCCGCAGTGACCCACACTGCCCCGCTGTTCTGTGAGTCTGGGCACTCCTCTCACACCCTGACCACCCTGCAGTGACCCACACTGCCCCGCTGTTCTGTGAGTCTGGGCACTCCTCTCACACCCTGACCACCCTGCAGTGACCCACACTGCCCCGCTGTTCTGTGAGTCTGGGCACTCCTCTCACACCCTGACCGCCCCGCAGTGACCCACACTGCCCCGCTGTTCTGTGAGTCTGGGCACTCCCCTCACACCCTGACCGCCCCGCAGTGACCCACACTGCCCCGCTGTTCTGTGAGTCTGGGCACTCCTCTCACACCCTGACCGCTCCGCAGTGACCCACACTGCCCCGCTGTTCTGTGAGTCTGGGCACTCCTCTCACACCCTGACCACCCTGCAGTGACCCACACTGCCCCGCTGTTCTGTGAGTCTGGGCACTCCCCTCACACCCTGACCGCCCCGCAGTGACCCACACTGCCCCGCTGTTCTGTGAGTCTGGGCACTCCTCTCACACCCTGACCACCCTGCAGTGACCCACACTGCCCCGCTGTTCTGTGAGTCTGGGCACTCCCCTCACACCCTGACCGCACAGAGCTCTGGCGCCATGTCTCTATCATTCTGGGGACGCTGAAACCCCACAGTGTTTCCACCATGGCTGCCAGCAAAGGCAGCATTTGCTTCTCACGCTCAATAGCAGGAATGAGAAAACATAACCACACCCTCTTACAGATCACTTTACTCTGCAACTTCCAGGATGATTCCCAGAACAGAGGAAAGACACAAACCCTCCCGGCCGGTCCTTCAAACTACCCAGTGGCTCTATCCCT
Organism: Brienomyrus brachyistius; assembly: GCF_023856365.1. Lineage (NCBI taxonomy): Eukaryota > Metazoa > Chordata > Actinopteri > Osteoglossiformes > Mormyridae > Brienomyrus > Brienomyrus brachyistius. The sequence goes on along the minus strand of NC_064555.1, from coordinate 8,549,763 downwards.
AACCCTAACCTCTGTCTGTGAAGAGCAGCCCCCATTCAGACTGAGGTATAATCACTGAAAAGAAGAGAGGAGCTGACATTCTGAGTGCTCAGCTAAGGTTTGGGTGGTGCCGCTCTCATCCGGCGAGACACAGAGGCCATTGAAATGATAGCAGGTGCGCACTTCGTGCTTTCAGTCCATTCTGAGCTGACATTTCTGTCATAAATGCTCCTTTTGCAGGAGCCTGTTCAGAAACTGCCAGAGCAGAGGTGCAGGAAGATACAGCAGGTAGGTGGGCAGTAAGTGCTTCGGCGGGCTAAGCCTCTGTGCCTGTGATTGGAAGATTGCCAGTTTGATCCCTGACCTCAGCAGAACTGTCATGTTTCTGTGGGCCCTTGAGCAGGACCCTTAACCCCCGGCTCCAGGGGGCTGCACTTTGGCTAACCCTGTGCTGTGATGCCCCCCCAAAAAAAAATCTATGGAGAGTAAGATGGGCAACGAGAAGAATTCCAATGCACCTGTAATCATGCAGAAGGCAAATAAAGGATTTATCATTTATCAGATGCAATCAAAACCAAACCTATGCCTAGATCTTACAGAATCTCGGCCTCTTCTGCGCTGGTCAGGGCCTGCTTCTGTTCCATTAAACCAATGGCTTCTTCGAGGTCCTCCCCAAAGATGGCGATTGTGAACGAATTCGCGTCGGCTCATACAGAATAAGCCGCACAGCCCTGACTAGGTCGGATCTGTGCTCCAGGGGCAGGTGGGTGTCTGTGCCCAGAGAAGGGGGAGACCACAGAGTGTTTAGGGAGCCCCCTAACACTGTCAGTAGATGCTGGTGATGCAATCAAGTGCAGTCAGTGACCAGACCCCAGGTCTGTATGAAACACTGGGGACCCCCGAGCTCTTGAGGAAATCATGACGGAAGTAATGGATCAGAGCCCATGGATCAGAGCTGAAGCTCGGATGCAGCCTCAGCAGGCACATTGTCCTGCTTCTGTGATCTGTTCCTCCATTAATGTTCAGTATGAACATCACATTTTGGTGAGATGCTAATTTGAAAGAATCCTGAAACAGGAAACGAAAGGACACATTTCTGTAATATCGCTTCCCCCGGAGCCGCAGCTGATGCTGAAATCGCTCGCATGCACTAATCGGGTTGAAGGAGAACCTCGGGGCTGCCGGGATTTCATGCACGGTCCTTCAGTTTAGCAGCGTGATCGGCTGAAGAAGACACTTATTTAAAAGCTACAGACACGTTCCAGAACAGAACAGACGCCGGAGGAATCTATTATGTGTGTAAAGGCTCCCATAATGAGTGAAGTGCAAACCATTATTGCAAAGGCAGAGCATCTTGATGAGAAGCGGACCTGCATCTAGAATCACTGAGCCAGTGCAAAAGCTCCGTTAAAACCCAAGATTAGCCAATTACCCTGCAATGAGGGCCACGTACATCCTACCTGCTCCGCCTGCCACTCCTGATGAATGGAGCGGCTGTGCTGCGCGCGGTAAACGGAGTATTTTAAGCTGTGTTTACAGAGCATATGTCATGATTCTAAAACCAGCAAGAATATAGTGTTGCCATGGAAACAGTCGGTCACTATGCCCTCTGGTGGCCGTTCCCTGCGTACAAATCGGAGCAAAAGCACAGAGTGTACTGGACTCAGCTTGGTATCTGCTGTGGAAAGTGATTACAGTCTGGTTTTGCTGTCATACCAAATGTTCACTTACCTGCATATGAAACTGTATAAATATGGTCATGTGTGCAGTTGTGTATGGACATGTACACTGATAAGATCAATAGCTAAGTTATATCGCAGAAGGATAAGGAGTGTTTCACAAATGTCATTCTTTTACAGTTTAAACAGCCACAGCAGTTCAGGCTATGCATCTCCTGCCAGAAATCATGTGGACAGCAGATGATCCCCATTGGTTCGCAAGCTGTGGCAAAAGCGAGCTGTTAGTTCATTGATAAAAACTGGGAATTGCGAGGAATAAACAGAACACGGTCTGCTGTGAAATCCCCCAGGCTGTGAAATCTCAGCTCTCTAGTGCCCCCTGTGGCCTCTGAGAAGAACACACCTTCCCTATGGCAGCAAATGTGATAAAAGCTCGTTGTAGCACTTCAACAATTGTAACATTAGATGACAAATCACTGTCTTTTAAGGCGTTTTTGCAATACCGCATACATGAAGTATTTTACCAGACTTTCCTATTTTCCTGTTTTGCCTCTAAATAACAATTTTGGGCATTTCCCGTTTGAAATACACCATAGCTGTATTGTAGTCGACAATGAACAGCAAACCAGTTATTATAGACCTCTGGCTGGACGGTGCCTCAGTGAAGTGGGCTGTAACCTCACACTTGAATGCCGTCACCTCTTCATATGACGTTTCCCATGTGTCATGCACATTTCCTGCAGTCCATAGTGTATGATTTTGTTTGTACACGGCAATAGGCTGGCATCCCGTAGTGGGTACACCTCTCTGCCCGCCCGCTGTGTCCCCTGTAGTGCCTGGCCATCCCCTTTGTGGATTATAAGCCACACCCTCTACCCTGTCATGGGTTAGGGTCATGCCATAGAATGGCTTCCAGTTCACTGAAATGTTGTTACGGAAACAGTCTGTCTGATCCAAAGGTGTTATTACGATCAGGGGCAAATAAAAACTGGAAATCGAACAGAAAGAGATCGTCTCTTTGGCAGATGGGGTAGGTCTGCTGCCCTCTGGATGTAGACATATGCTATTACATCATCATTTGCTGTTCCACCGAAACTGGTCTCTGGCTTTGGATCTCTGGTCTCACTGCCAGTTTCAGCCTTAGGGGGGCACTGTTCAATTTTACATTGTAAGCTACAGGTTATTATAGCAGTCAATTTGAAACTTGTAATTGAAATCGATCTTTCTTTTCTTCCCTACGATTAAATCGTAACAAGTTAAAGATGTTGGAACATTTGCTTATTTTTGTTATACATTATGCCAAAGACTTGAATCATTTTCATTACAGGCAAATAGCATAACAGACTAACCAAGTTATATGAACAATTTGCTGAAAAGTGAACTAGCCGTGAACAAATTCAGTTCAATTCAGCTTATCTTTGTATAGCACCTTTGACAGCACAGCTGCCCCAAGGCATTTAACAAGGCTGTGTGGTTAAACACACAATACAGTATATAGACACAAGAAAAACGAAGGACAAAAAAATGCCAGACGACAACAGACACAGAGTAAACATGGAGTAAACACGTAGTATGATTACTATTTAGCACACAAACAAAGTGTGCGACAACAGGCCAAATGTGCACAAACATACAGACAGACACAGCATGACTCACAGACAAATTCACTCACTGTGCCGCATTCCCTGGCCGATTGACAGAGCCGGGTGCCAGCAGATCTTCAGCCTCTGGGGGGGGGATGCTGAGTTCCCCCGGGGGGGAGCTTTGGTCGCTGTGTGAGTATGGCAGCCACAGCTAACAGAGCTGCCAAACGGCACAGGTGGAAGATACCATTATTCTCACCTATAAATAGAGTCCTCACCACCAGCGTGTGGGTGATCAGTTACTTCAGCATGCAGGGGGAACCTCAGACCTCAGACCTGGCAACTTCAAATGCTACAGCAGCCTGCAACACAGGTGTCTTCAGTATGCAAAACAAGCTTATTGTGTAGCATTCACCTGTAAGCAAATCAGACGCAGGTTTGGTTAGTTTAACACATACACATATTTCTGTGGACGAGTTATACAGGGAACAAGAACGATGTCAACAGGAGACAACATTCTATCAGGCCATCAAGCGTGTCCATTTTGAATGCTAAGAAGGATGGACAACACAGATTAGATTTATTTATTTTTCGATTACAGCTAGTGGGAACCTGCACACTGACTGCTGGATGGACAGTGATATAGTGACTGTCACAGGACCAGCCCGGCTAAAGGGATCAAACGCTGTAGCGGAAACTGCAATAAGTATATAAAAATCAGTAAGAATTTGCACAAGTGACATTGATATTTTAAAATATTGTTAGTTAAATGTCGCTTAATCTAACATACTTTACATGCTGAAGAGTCTTTATACTATGATTACTATAATAATAATATTGATAAAAAATAATGCTGCTTAGAATGTCAGGCAGCTTCATATCATGCTTTCTCCTAAAACTGAAACATTTTATTATATGTGAAGCAGTCAAATTAGCCTGTCTGCCTGTGAAGGCCTGAGTTAGTTGTATCCTAATGTGTATTACTTTTTACCAGGGGTCACCAACCTTTTTGAAACTGAGAGCTACTTCTTGGGTACTGAGTCATACGACGGGCTACCAGAACAGACTTTACCTAAACTTCTAAACTTTATGTATAACAAACATATTTTAAATGCTTATTTTAAGATATTGTCATTTTCAAATCTATATAAATGCAAATGTGATTAAAGAAGAATATCAACGGGATAACATTGAATCGCAGACGCTGTTCACTGGTGAGTTTTTAGAACAGGTCCGCGAGCGACTCATGTGGTCCTTGGGGGCATCCTGGTGCCCGCGGGCACCATGTTGGTGACCCCTGCTTTATACCAACACCCCACCTGCTGGACGATTATGTGAAAATGACACCGCAACATTACCATGAGCTGGGGGCGCGGAGTCTTAAATGTCAATTAGAAGGTCAGAGGTCACTTACTGTCCTGAATCTTCAGCACTGCTTGGACTGGGTCATGTGGGTGAGACGCAATGACAGGCACATACAACGGAGCTGCTATGTTACAAAAAAATCTTTTATTTCAAATCACTACGGTTTCTCTGCAGAACAGCGTTGGTACATAAACAGGCGAGTCGTAAACAACTGCTGCTGGCTGGTACAAAACTAAAAAATGTATGATACACTATTTACAGCTCGGACAGTGGTCCTGTGGGTTTAGAATACAGTGATCTTACATCCAGTGGCCCAAAAGACAGATCTCCATCATGTACTGTACTGTCTATAAGCAGTGGCCACAATAAAACAGTCCTTGATCAAGCTGGCCAGAAATAAAAGACTCCCACAAACAACTCAAAGGACACGGGATGTGTCTGTCTGCCACTTGATGTGTGTGTGTCTCAATGGAAAAACTGACTGTACAGGCGGTGTCTGTATGGACACTCCAAAAACAACCAGCAGATATGTGGATTACTGCGATTTACAGTTTAAATACACTGACCAATGAGCAGTAGGCATATCATTCATGTGCAGTCAGCAAGCACCAATAGCTCTTCTTCTTACAGAAATATTGTGGTAAAATACTATGGATACATGAGTGTGCATAAATTACAACTCTTTCATTTACATATTATTATATTACCTTTATTTTACATTATATCGTATATTGTTTGTGTAAGATGAGTTTGATGTAATGAGAATACATGTAAAGAATTTGGTCATTGATATATATGTCTAGTGAATATCTTGTTTTTTTATTATTTTACAGCATAGTGGCAAGTGTTACTTTATATAAAGTTAAAGCAATAATAAAAATTGCCCAGACAAATAGACAAACTAACAAATAAAAGATAAGGCAGTAATTATATACCTACTCTTGGCTGGGGTAATTAGCAGGACTGACCAGAGATCGTAAAGGTTAAATTCACTGCTTCAAATGTTAGAGTTATATAAACACACTAATATAAGGTGTTTTTATTCAGTGGTTAAGTTTCACTGCGATAGGTAGTCCCCCCCCCCAGGTGTGATTCACACTGTGCCTTTCCGAGTACATCAATACTGAGGGTCCACAGGAAGTGCTGATACTGAGTGTTACTCGTAGTCTTGTGTTAGGTCTCTACCCTCAGTCAAAAATCAGCGGAGAGGATGAACACTCACAAACGCCACTCTCACATTTAGTGAACTTTAATGCCCCCATGTGGACAGTTCTGGTACTAATGGGTAGTAAACCTGACCTAGTGTTAATAAAACAATGCATTTCCACCCCCCCCATCTGCAATGGTTTGCAACCTGGCCCATTCTGTTCTGGGGAAGGATCATGACCCCAAACTCACATGATTTAGGAACCACTTGTGTACTATGCAATGGAAATACTGTTTCTAAACAGTAAACAATTACACAAATAAAGTACGTACATCATGTTTCTCACAAAACACGGGATGAAAACTTTGGTTTCAGAACCCTCTGCTGTAGCAAGCGTGCTGAGTAATTACCATGGTTCTTAAAACACAGGATAGTCTTTTTGTTTTGGAATACTGTCAGCACAAGAATGGCCATTAGGGGGCAGCACTCACACAAACTTTCTGTGCGGACTCCATGTAAAACGCAAGGTAGGCAGGCCATTAAAGGCAGGTCAGTGCAATTTGTAGTCACATTTAAAGAATTATGACAATTACAAAAAAAAAAAAATACAAATAAAATCACCATAATTTACACAGACTGGCGTGCAGACTGCTGAGGTTGGACTCATGTGCATATCAAACAGAGGGAAAGAGGAGAGTCCTGGAGATGTGTTGCATTTCGTACTGATACCTGAACATCCACCAGATCTGGACAGCCATCTTAATACAGCACGATAACAACTCCAACGCAGACCATCGCACTTCTCAGACACAGGAGAGCGATGGCAGGACCAGGTGTGGAAAATTCCACACCCCCTAATCTCTCAGCTGTCTTTGATCTCTCTTCTGCAAAGCACATTAGGAAAGACCAACTCGAACAGCTGTGGCGTACAACACAACTCAGGAAGTCTTCCCCCACACTGGATATAATCTATGTAAAAATGTCTTTCTGTGCCCATGGCAATGCCTCATGTTAAGTACCTCTGTTGATAAAGATCTAGAACATTCTTCCCAGATTCACCATTAAATAATGAAGCTGAAGTAAAGAATCAGCATTTTTAAGTAGCTTTTTAAGGAGTTGAAACGCGATTTTCCCATAATGCAACTGTGACCCCTCCAGTGTCGGTATGAGCTTTCCTTTGGTAGCAGAGCACCCTGGGAAACTGGGTCCCCTTAGGCACGCTGGAGTCAGATATATTTCCACCTTTGTCAGTGCCTACCTGGGCATTGCTCTGCGGTCAGTCACTGCTCATGCTCTAAGGAGTGTCAGGATCAAGGAGCTCTTGTTCCTGTACATCAGCTTTAGCTTTGAGCTAAAGCTTGCCCTTGGGGTGCTGCAGATTACCCCTTCGCCCAGCAGAGGGCACCTCTAAAACAAGACAGCAATCCGGAGCCATCATTCCAGCAAACCTTGGCGAATCCCATCGCAGCCAGTGAGCGAGGCTGCAGTCCATCCGCGCAAGTGCTCCTTTCCCGTGATTGGATCGGCGTTTCCATGGCTTTTCGCGGCCCCCCGCCTTCTCCGCGCCCGTCTGTCAGTCCTCAGAGTGTGGCGAGGATTCGCGAGAGGGAGATGATGACTGTGAGGGCTGTCTGTCCCACGCCGAACACCAGCGCCTCCAAGGGGGTCATGTCCTTCCCTGCCACCCGATACACCCCTGCCACTGCAGCACCTGCGGCACGCACACGCAGACACGCAGACACGCAGACAGGCAGACACGCAGACGCAAGCACGTGAGATGCGAGAACACGGAACCGATGACGGCTGAAGGACAACAACTGACCGTTTGGCCCACACTGGGATAATAACTTCCCATAATTCACAGTATATT